>NC_045769.1:44951818-45254848 GCF_008692025.1 Phocoena sinus
GTTGGTAAACAACTTAAGATTGATTTTGGCTAGGAATGAGAATGGGTCAAGGAAACTCTGAAAGCCCAGAAAGCATGGAATAGTGATGGGTAGCTGGTGGCAACATAAATACAATATCCATTTAGACACACAGTGCATGAACAAAAGAGAGGTTTGGTTAGACGATCATTCTCACCAGGGAGACACTCAAAAAGTCTGTCCTTCTGACAGCCCACTGGAGTGGTACTACTCAGCAACACATAGTTTCCAAGTACCCTCATTCCCCCATGCAAGAATAACCACGTGAAGGTACAGCAAAGTTTTGGTATCTGTCGAAGATTACCAGCAGCCCTTGTACAATTCTATCTCAAGATAAAATTTAAAAATCAATGGACATGGGGCTCACTGGTGGTGCAGTGGTTAAGAATCCACCTGCCAATGCAGGGGACATGGGTTCGAGCCCTGGTCCAGGAAGATCCCACATGCCACGGAGCAACTAAGCCTGTGAGCCACAGCTACTGAGCCTGCACTCTACAGCCCATGAACCACAACTACTGAGCCCACATGCCACAACTACTGAAGCCCCACACCTAGAGCCCGTGCTCCGCAATGAGAAGCCACGGCAATGAGGAGCCCGTGCACCGCAAGGAAGAGTAGCCCCCGCTCGCCGCAACTAGAGAAAGCCCGCACACAGCAACAAAGACCCAACGCAGCCAGATAAAATAAAAATAATAAAATAAATTTATGGAAAAAAATCAATGGACATGCACAGATCTGGCAACATATCTCAATACAGATCAAAGAAAAGAAATCCAAACTGCAGGAATGACTCATGTTCCAATCACACATGGAATCATAACTAACCAAGGTCTACATCAGTGCTTTTCCTACTTGAATATGCACTCGGAGACCACATTAAAATGCAGATTCTTGGGCTTCCCTGGTGGTGCAGTGGTTGAGAGTCCGCCTACCAATGCAGGGCACATGGGTTCGTGCCCCCGTCCGGGAAGATCCCACATGCCGCGGAGCAGCTGGGCCCGTGAGCCATGGCCACTGAGCCTGCGCGTCCAGAGGCTGTGCTCCACAGCGGGAGAGGCCATGACAGTGAGAGGCCCATGTACCGCAAAAAAAAAAAAAAAAAAAAAAAAAAAAGTGCAGATTCTCATTCAGTATGTCTGGGATGAGGCCTGAGATTCTTCACCTAACAAGCTTCCACGTAATGGCAATGCTGCTGGTCTTCAGACCAAACTATGACAAGTAGAATCTCTAAAGCACAACACCACAGATATCATGTCTGGATCTCCTGTCACAAGCTTCCTGGGTTACCAGCATAGGCAACAAAGTTCCAGGAAGCCACAGGGAACCCAGGGGAATTTAGACAGTACCCTTATTATCCCAAGTCAGCCACCATGACCAGTCCAAGGTGGCACTAGTGTCTAAACTATTAAACAACTATTAAGAGAGCTCTGAAAAATAGAACCCATGTCAGATCATGGCCTAAGGGTGGCCTGAATTGTTCCTCAGGAGAGAGAACTCTTAACACGTTAATTGAGCACAAGCTCCCATCCAAGACTCCAATAAGATGATAATTAAGAACTCAATACTGCAAAAAAGGGTAGGAGGGGAACTAGTAGCAGAAAAGAGATTGCAACAAATTATAAAAAAGAAAAGGAGAACAGAGAAGTCATAGTAATGTATACTCCATATAAGCGTTCAACTTTTAGAATGAATCTTCAAATAAAAGATGATTACATAATTAAAATTCTTCCAACAAACAAAAGATGGTTACATAAGAAAATAGGTTATTAAGCTAGATAACATGAAAGTGGAGCTGACATGACTGAGAGGGAGAAGAGCAGGTAGAAGTAATATTGGGAGTGTTAATAACCTCATCCAATATTATTGGGACTGAAGAAGACTGTCTGAAGCTGACAGATCAAGAAAATAAAGCTGGAATACATATATCTAGGATGGGAAAGGGAAAACAAAGGTAAGAGAGCTCAACTTCTTTTCTTTCATTGTAGAAAGTAAACCGATGAAGATTCTAAATTGAAAATCACTTAAAAAATTAATGTAGCCACGATACTTAAACAATAAACAGAAAAGATAAAAACAGGAAGCAGGGCTGGGAAGAGAGGTTTAATATGAGCTCTGTGCGTATTTTCCTTTTGTACCTTATACACATACTTCGTTAAAATTTTAAAAGAAAAACTTCTTGCAACCCCAACCCCACAAAAAGGAAATAATTTAACAGTTTCATTGGTAAATTAGAATTATTAAAGAACATTTTTGTTGTATACCTGAGATTCTTCAGAGTGGTACTGAAAGGGTTCCATGTTGCCCATAACAGCAGTCCCCAGAACAGACATGAGAGCCATTTTATGATCTGATACTCTAGTTTTCTGCCAAATAATTGCCTAGGGACAAAATAACACAGACAACTTTTGACACAATTTGGATTTAGTAAACTCAAGTACTTATACAAATTATTGCTATATTTAGCATTCATCCCTAGCTTATATTTTCTGCATCATTTATAAGATATGCATGTCTGACAGAACTCTGTTTCCAAATTTTAGTAGCTATATATGCTGCAGTGTAGAATCTATTTTAATTTCCCTTAACCTCAATTTTCTTCTCTCTGTAAGATGACTAAGAATAATTATCTCCCTGAGTTGTTGGAAGATGAAAATATATGATGTAGGCAAACACATAGGCAGTGTCTGGCATAAAACAGTTTCATTAAATATTAATTCTCTCCCCTCTTCTAGTCCTAAACTTCAGAGTATATACTTCAGAGTATATTTAAATTAAATCGCTACTCCAAGTAAAGTATTACTGTTTTATTGAAGACAGACACCTATGCTATAAGATTTCTGTAAATAGTCAAACTGGTATAAAAATTTAGGATAATGCATGCTTTTTAAAATTACCTTTATAATTACCTTTTACACACAGAAAACTTTAAAAAAGCTAACTGAACCTTACAGACATAAAAGCTGAATAATGAGCTTGGATTTTTTTCACTGCAAGCATCCAGTAGGGTAGTTTAAGAGAAGCATAGTCCAGAGAGACCGCACCAAAGTTTGGCTGTGAAGTGTATGATCAGGTACCACATACTGAAATTTTTTCAGTTAATGAGGTCCAATTATAGTCAAATCTCTTGAGAAACCACCAAATACAGACACATATCATTCATTCAACAAATATTCACTTAGAACCCCCTAAATCCTAAAGAAAATGTGTAAAGGGCTTAGGAGAAAACATCAACATTCAAGAGGCAGACAGAGGAAGAAGAGGAGACTGAAAAAGATTGGCCACAGAGGCAAGAAGAGTCACAGGACATTATGGTGCATAGAACAAGGAAGTTTTTTTAAGAAGAAAGAAGTAGTTATGTGTGACCAGTGTTGAGAGACCAAGGTAAAAAAAGAGATGTGGCCACAGGATTTAGCAATCAGGAGGATGAGAGCAGTTCTCAGGAAGCAGAGTAAACGAAGCCAAATTTTACTTACTAGACAGTGACTATAGGGGGAACAGATGAAAGAGACAGCTCTTTTAGGAAGTTTGGCTGTAAAGTGAAAGCAGACAGCAATAACTGGAGGCAGGTGGATCAAGGCAAGCCTTGATGACACACTTGAACAAAAAGCAGTGAGGGAAGAATGGGTATACAAACAAGTAGGTTTGTAGAATCAATGGAAGGAAGTTGAGAAAGTTCTCCTTTGTTCTCTCTTTCTCTCTCCCTCTTTTTTTTGTAATGTAGAAAGGTTATTTGTTCCAAGTAAAAAGACACTGATTTAAATATTTGATTGTACAGAAGGTTTAAAAGAAAGAGAGACACTCCGGCTAGATCAAAGGATCCTAGCCAAACAAATTCCTTAACATGACCAGGAACCTATGTAGGCAGGAAGAAGTACTAACAATATTATGTATAATAAAATGAAAGGGGAAGTAAATGAATTCATGTTGTTCTCTAACTGGCATGTCAGGGGATAGCAGCGAAGTGCTGTTCTCTTCTGGACAAGATGACAATAGTCACTGACTCTGCTTCTTGATATGTATCATCTGTAAGCCACTTTTGTTTTTAGAATCTCAAAGACCAACCTGCTGGGGAAAACAGATAGTGTAACAACTGCTCAAGAAGACAAATTGCCCAATATTTAGTGTAACAGGAAAACCTTTTACCTATTCGCAGGGTTTTATTAATACTAATCAAGTAGGAGTTACAATTTATGAAGAACTTACTTACTAGGCACTACTATTCTAGAAACCATTAATTTTCACAACCATTTCAGGCAGGTATTATTATCTCATTTTCCAGATGAGGAAACTGAGGCTCAGATTGATTTACCCAAAGAAACAGAGATATTAGATCATGGAATCATGATTCATACCCTAACCTTTCTGGTTCCAAATTTTTACTTTGCTAACATCTCTCTCCTCTCTAGTCAAGGATAGTAATAAGTTACAGCCAACTTCAGACCCTAATTGGGAATTCTCAAATAGTGTCTCTGACAAATGCATTTTCATGTATGAGTATGTGATATGTTATGAAATCTCCAGTTGTTTGAGGGTATTAATACACTCTCAAAGCAAAATTATTTTAAAAATTCATTTAAAGTTAAATACATAATTTACCTTTAGAAGAGGGCAAGGAGAAAAATCGGGGTCTCCAAATCAAAGAAACCACACCAGAATAACAGAAATCCAAAAAAGACTGGGAGCTACTCTTATAGCATCCTGAAGTCAGAATACTTTTGAGAGTGCAGCTTGTCAGTACCAACCTTAACCGTATTATGCAGATCCTTATACCTAAGGATTTCTAAACTTCTGATAATTTTTATTTATTAATATTCATGTAAATACAGATGTGTAGTAATTAGTCCCAGCAAAATGACAGAACTAGAATTTAGGTACTGTTCTGTCCTAGATGCCAACTTTTCACTGTCTATTTCTTTGAAAGTGATCTCAATTAGAAAAAAGGACCTAAAGTACATGAAATCAAATAGAAAAGTAAATTGTAAACAATTAAAAAATTAAGGTATAGGTTCAATGTGTATATTTCTAAAAATATTACGTTTTGGTAACTACATTTCCACTTAAAGGCCAATATGCTATTTAAAATTGGAACTGCTCCAGGAAACATGGGATGTCACGTAAGTTTTTTTTTTTTTGCGGTACGCGGGCCTCTCACTGTTGTGGCCTCTCCCGTTGCGGAGCACAGGCTCTGGACGCGCAGGCCCAGCAGCCACGGATCACGGGCCTAGCCGCTCCGCAGAATGTGGGATCTTCCCGGACCAGGGCACGAACCTGTGTCCCCTGCATCGGCAGGCAGACTCTCAACCACTGCGTTACCAGGGAAGCCCCACATAAGTATTTTTAATCTTTATTTCAGCACATATTATAATATATAAATGCTCTGGCTAAATTAAAATTTTTGGAGAAACTTCTAAATTTATTCAGCAAATATTTTATTGAACATCTACTTTGTACCAGATTCCATGCTAAAAGCTGGGAATACAAAGATAGAAGGACAAGGTCCCAGCTTTCAAGGAGCTAAAAATACCAAAGGAAAGTAAGGCATTAAAATAATTATAATGCATTATGAAAACCGCTAATACAAAACACAGTGGGAACACTGTAGAAGAAACCTAAGTCTACTCCACAGAGCCACGGCATGTGCGGTGAGACTTGAAAGGAGTCTGCCACCCACAAATTATGGGAAGGGCATTCCTGACAGGTAGAAGAGCACATGCAAAGGTATGGAAGCATAGAAAATATGCCTTGCTGGAGATGAAGCTGGACAAGAAGCTGGACAAGATAGATAGACAGGAACAAGATCGTGAATGACCTAGCATATCATGCAAAGAAGTTTATAGTTTCTCTTATATGCAATGCAGAATCAATGGACAAATCTAATTGGGAAAATGCCATGATCAGATATGGATGTTAGATCTTTTGACCTTGAAGACTTTCTGTTAAGTGAGATAAGTGAGACAAAGACAAACACTGTATGACATCACTCATATGTAGCATCTAAGGAAAAACTCACAGAAACAGAGTAAAATTGGTAGTTACCAGGGCATAAGGGTTGGGGGGATAGGACAGATGTTATTTAAGGGTACAGACTTGCAATGAGTAGTAAATAAATCCTAGAGATGTAATGCACAGTACAGTGAATATAGATAATAATATTGTATTACATTCACCAAACTTGCTGAGAGACTAGAACCTAATTATTCCAACCAGTAAAAAGAAAAATTAGTTAATGTTATAGAGGTGCAATTATTGCTACAATGGCAATCATATTATATTCAGTAATACAGTATCAAGTCAACATGTTATATACCTTAAACTTACACAATGTTTTGTGTCAAATATATTTCAATAAAAAAAAGAAAGAGATCTTTGGCAAGAACGATTTAGTGAGAATTGAAACTAAAGCAATATGGATTAAAAAATGTGACTGTAATAATCCAACTCAGAGATTCTCAACTTTTATTGAGGACACATAAAATGGATGAGGTTCACATTCGCAAAATAGTCTCATAGACACTGACGATTGTGTGTTTTTCCTGGCACACTAGCTATAACACTATCGCTTTCTCTTCTACTCACAAAAATACAATGGAACGCAAGTCAGTAAAAGTGACATTTACAGGATTATTTATCTTATTTTTTTAAAGGTAAAACATTTGCAAACTTTGGTATCTTACTAATATTAACACTGTGGCTGAGAATCACTGGACTGGGTAACAGAACCAAGCACACTGCTAAGAGTAAAAGAAAACAGATAGACTAAAGGATATGAAACAGACTTGATGTGATTTTGTGACTCAGTGCATAGGGAGAGGAAGAAAAGGAGAAGAATCAGGAATGTGATTGAATCCTTGGTACCAATAACAGCATCAAGTACTCAGAAGGGCCCAGTAAACGATTTGTTGAAGGAGTGAGCAAATGAATACATTTTCCTAGAGAAAAGTAACCCTAGTGGAGTTGAAAACTAGCTCTTTATTTTTAAATATTAAGACTGCTGGTTCTCACACCACTACATGGGTTAGAAATTATAGTCTTTGTCTATTCCTTTAGGAAATCCAAAACAACTTTGCTTTTCCTTCTTTTCTTTAAAATACTGGTTTTATTCTGATAGAACTGATACATGATACAATTTAAGTATACAAGTATACAATTCAATGGTTTTTAGTATGTTTACAGAGCTGTGCAACTAAATCCCCACAGTTTAATTTTTTAAAACAATTTTATCATTGCAAAAAGAAACCCTGTACCCATTAGCAGTCATTCCCCATGTCCCTGCACCTTCACCTTATGCAATCACTAATCTACTGTCTCTATAAATTTCCCTACTTTGGGTATTTCATATAAATGGAATCATACGATACATAGTGAGTGGCTTGTTCACTTATAGCATACCTTTGTCAAGTTTTATCCATGCTGTATCAGTACTTCATTCTTTTTTTAAAATCCAGTTTTATTTAGCTACACAATGCTAAAGACTACAGACTGTCTCAGGTGTATCTTACAGTAATGATACAATTTAATTTACACGAAAGGGTAAAACATAAAATATATGAATTTAGTTTTGAGTTTACAGTAAGGGAAGAAGCTAGCATAATTAATATTATATGATCTAAAGAAAAAATAGGAGCTAACAAATTCTGTAACTGAGTGTTAATTTGCATGAGATGATAGATTCTCCAGATGAGGGACTTTTATGCTGTTCAACTCAGAAATTTAGTGTCTGTCACATAACGAATATTATTTACATGTTTTAAAATGAGATGGATGTAGAAAGCCACCAGCTATATACCCCACTAATGATGATTCTAACTCAGCTCAGGTCACAGGAACTTCCAATATTCTCTCCCTTCTAGATGGAGGATAGCAATAGGTGACTGAGGTTCTTTCCAATTTCTATAAACAGATACTGATAAAATGATTCCTACCAAAAAGTTACAAATAATACTGACAGCAGCAAGGCTCTTTGAAAGAAGATCATTTTGAATGACACTGCTTCCTAGTTCTGTTTATCTTTTTCAAGTGAATTTTGAGTCACTGCTTTTTTAACACTTCTGAACAATTTCAGCTTAGATATAATTTTTATGCAATGCCTCTGAATTCTGACCATTAAACACAATGTGTTTAGGTAAGAATCACATTAAGTCATTAGTGTGCTTCATTTCATTGGCATCTGGAATAGTCACTGATTAGCTGGGTTGACTGGTTTCATATGTAAAAATGTGCAGAGTTCCTTTTATCTTCATCGTCCATACTAGAAATTTTAAAGGTAAAAAAGCTATGCTCAAGTGATTTCAGGTTAAAACATGTGATTTCAAGTGATTTCAGAGTTTGGGCACTCAAACTTTAATCAAAGGCTCAATCTCCACATATTTATGTGCAAAATTCCAAAGTGACACTTATCAAATAAAGAAATCTTAATGTCCTATTAACAGCTATATAACCTACACTTCTGTATGTCACATAACATTTAATTCTTTTTGCACTGGGAGCTGCACTGCAAACATAAATCTATTTATATAAATACAGCCTTCCTGAAAGATTCCAAAAGCACTAGTCCACTCAACATGCCTATACACATCGAAGTACTGAGGTCCCATCACAGAGAAAAGAGCAATGGGTTACGTAGACATACAAGGAAAAAAATGGTCAGAATCCTTGCCCTCCAGGAAATTAAAAGCTGGCTGAATTAGAATGCAGTATTGGTATCAGGATAATTAAGGACATGGAAATATTTGGTTGATAACGAGCAATAATTTCTTTTTTAAAATCTTTTTTTCAGCTTTGAGGTATAATTGACAAAAACTGTATATATTTAAGACATACAATCTTATTGTTTCATATAACATTGCATATTGTGCAGTGATCACCACAATCAAGCTAATAAGCATTCATTACCTCACATAGTTACTATTTTTTGTTTTTACTTTCATTCCACCACCAACTCCCCTCTGGTAAACACCTGTTGGTTCTCCATGAGTCTTTCGGTTTGTTATGCTTGCTCATTTGTTTTGTTTTTTAGACTCTACATATAAATGAAATCATACAGTATTTCTTTTTCTCTGACTTATTTCACTCAGCGTAATACCCTCTAGGTCCATCCATGTTGTTGCAAATGGCAAGATTTCATTCTTTTCTTATGGCTCAGTAGTATTCCATTGTATATACGTACCACATCTTCTTTATCCATTCATCTGTCAATGGACATTTAGGCTGCTTCCATATCTTTTTTTCTTTTTTGCAGTACACAGGCCTCTCACTGTTGTGGCCTCTCCCGTTGCGGAGCACAGGCTCCGGATGCGCAGGCTCAGTGGCCATGGCTCACGGGCCCAGCCACTCCGCGGCATGTGGGATCTTCCCAGACCAGGGCATGAACCCGTGTCCCCTGCATCGGCAGGCAGACTCTCAACCACTGTGCCACCAGGGAAGCCCCATTCCATATCTTGACTATTGTAAACAGTGCTGCAATGAACATAGGGGTGGATATATTTTGTCAAATTAGTATTTTTGTTTTCTCTGGAAAAATACCCAGAAGTGGAATAGCTGAATCGTGTGGTAGTCCTATTTTTAATTTTGTGAGGAACCTCCATGCTGTTTTCCTTAGTGGCTGCACCAATTTACATTCCCACCAACAGTGCAGGAGGGTTCCCTTTTCTCCACACCCTCTCAAATAACACCTGTTATTTGTTGCTTTTTGATAATAGCTATTCTGACAGGTGTGAGGTGATATCTCACTGTGGTTTTGGTCTGCATTTCCCTGATGATTAGTGATATTGAGCATCTTTTCAGGTGCCTGTTGGCCATCTATGTTTTCTTTGGAAAAATGTCTACTCAGGTCCTCTGCCTTTTTTTGTTAACATCTTTATTGGAGTATAGTTGCTTTACAATGTTGTATTAGTTTCTGCTGTATAACGAAGTGAATCAGCTATATGTATACATATATCCCCAAATTCCCTCCCTCTTGCATCTCCCTCCCACCCTCCCCATCCCACCCTTCTAGGTGGTCACAAAGCACCAAGCAGATCTCCCTGTGCTATCCTCTGCCCAGTTTTAAATCAGTTTATTTGGTTATTAAGTTGAGTTCTTTGTACTTTTTGGATATTAACCCCTTATCATATATATTGTTGACAAACATCTTTGTTCATTCAATAGGCAGCCTTTTCATTTTGTTGACAGTTTCTATCATTGTGCAAAAGCTTTTTAGTGTAGTCCCATTAGTTTATTTTTGCTTTTGTTTCCTTGCCTGAGGAGAGAGATCCAAAAAAATACTGCTAAGACCAATGAGTGTACTGTTTATGTTTTCTTCTAAGAGTTTTACAGTTTCAGGTCTTACATGTAAGTCTTTCATCCATTTTGAATTTACTTCTGTAAATTGTGTGAAAAAGTAGTTCAGTTTGGTTCTTTTGCATGTAGCTGTCCAGTTTTCCCAACATTATATGTTGAAGAGGCTGTCTTTTTCCCATTGTGTATTCTTGCCTCCTTTATCGTAGATTAATTGACCATATACATGAGGGTTCACTTCTGGGCTCTCTATTCTCTTCCATTGATCTTTGTGTCTGGTTTTGTGCCAATATCATATTGTGTTTTTTTTTTATAACTTTTATGTTTTATTTATTTTTGGCTGCATTGGGTCTTCGTTGCTGCATGTGGGCTTTCTCTAGTTGCGGTGAGCGGGGGCTACTCTTTGTTGCGGCACGCGAGCTTTTCATTGTGGCCGCTTCTGTTGTTGTGGAGCACGGGCTCTAGGCGCGTGGGCTTCAGTAGTTGTGGCACGTAGGCTCAGTAGCTGTGGCTCACAGGCTCAGTAGTTGTAGCACACAGGCTTAGTTGCTCCGCAGCATGTGGGATCTTCCCAGGCCAGGGCTCGAACCTGTGTCCCCTGCATTGGCAAGCAGATTCTTAGCCAGTGCACCACCAGGGAAGTCCCTATCATATTGTTTTGATTGCTGTAGCTTTGTCGTATAGCTTGAAATCGGGGAGCATGATAATTCCAGCTTTGTGCCAATATCATATTGTTTTGATTACTGTAGCTTTGTAGGATAGCTTGAAATTGAGGAGCACGATAACTCCAGCTTTGTTCTTCTTTCTTAAGATTGTTTTCGTCATTTTGGGTCTTCTGTGTTTCCATACATATTTTAGAATTATTTCTTCTAGTTCTGTGAAAAAAGCCATTGGTATTTTGACAGCAATGCACTGAATTCATAAACTGCCTTGGGAAGTATGGTCATTTTAACAATATTAATTCTTCCAATCCATAAGCATGTTTTATCTTTCCATTTGTTTGTGTCATTTTCAATTTCTTTCATCAATATCTTATAGTTTTCTGAGTACAGGTTTCTTACCTCCTTGGTTAGATTTATTTCTGGGCATTTTATTCTTTTTGATGCAATTGTAAATGGGGTTGTTATCTTAATTTCTCTTTCTGATAGTTCATTGTTAATGTATAGAAATGCAACAGATTTATGTATATTAATTTTGTATCCTGGAATTTTACCAAATTCATTTATTAGTTTTAATAGTTTTCTGGTGGCATCCTTAGGATTTTCTATACATAGTATCATATCATATGCAAACAGTGAAAGTTTTACTTCTTCCTTTCCAATGTGGATTCCTTTTACTTCTTTTTCTTATCTAACTGCTGGGGCTAGGACTTCTAATACTATGTTGAATAAAAGTGGTGACAGTGGGCAACCTTTTCCTGCTCTTGACCTCAGAGGGAAAGCTTTCAGTTTTTCACCTTTGAGTATGATGTGAGCTGTGGGATTGTCATATATGGCCTTTATTAAGGTGAGGTACATTCCCTCTATACCTACTTTGTTGACAGTTTTAACATCATAAACGGATGTTGAATTTTGTGAAAAGCTTTTCCTGCACCTACTGAGATGATCCTATGATTTTTATTCTTCAATCTGTTAATGTGGTATATCACACTGATTGATGTGTGGATACCGAATCATTCTTGCATCCCTGAAATAAATTGCATCTGATCATGGTGTATGATCCTTTTAATGTATTACTGATATTGGCTTGCTAATATTTTGTTGAGGATTTTTGCATCTGCGTTCATCAGTGATATTGACTTGTAATTTTTTTTCCACTACCTTTGTCTGGTTTTGGTATCAGGGTGATGCTGGTCTTGTAGAATGAGTTCACAAGCATTCCTTCTTCAACAGTCTGAGAAGGACAGGTGTTAATTCTTTAAATGTTTGTTAAAATGCACCTGTGAAGCTGGCTGGTCCCGGACTTTTGTCAGGAACTCATTTCTTTTTTTTTTTTTTTTTTGCGTTATGCGGGCCTCTCACTGTTGTGGCCTCTCCCGTTGCGGAGCACAGGCTCCGGACGCGCAGGCTCAGTGGCCATGGCTCACGGGCCCAGCCGCTCCGCGGCATGTGGGATCTTCCCGGATCGGGATACGAACCCGTGTCCCCTGCATCGGCAGGCGGACTCCCAACCACTGCGCCACCAGGGAAGCCCTCATTTCTTTTTTAATGGCTAAATAATATTCCCCATATGGATATACATTTGAAGTATCATTGCCTCTTATGACGGACGTGTGGGTTATTTCCACTTTTTGCCTATTACGAACGATGCTGCTATAAACGTTCACGTACATCTTTTTGTGTGAAATATATTTTTATTTTTCTTGTGTATATACCTAGGAGTGAAATAGCTGGGTAAAGTGGTAACTCTGTTTATTTTCTCTGTTTATTTTTGTCAGACTGTAATCTTTCCATTTCCTCTGCACGTGTTTGTGTTTGTATGTGTGTGAGTGTAAAAAGACAAAAAGGTGCTGGCTTCTGCTATGATGGTTGTTATTTTAAGCCAGCCAGTAGCTGGTGATTTAAGGAAAAATACTCAAAATAAGAGAAGCAGGTTAAGGTTCTGAATAATCTGCAACTGTATATAAATTGTCATCTGCTTCATACTTTCTATATCACAAGTTATTTTTAACAAGGAGTAGTTGAGCAATAAAAACTTACTCACAAAAAGTTTATCTCCTTAAAGCTAGCCAGCTAGCTCTCTGATTCATACATATGTATAAAATGTATTTAAAATGAGTAGTCATGAAAACATTTCAAGAAAACTAATGTTTTAAAATTCCTGCACTTAATATAGCTATAAAACCTGTGATTTTTCTAGTGGAAACGTCATCTTGTGTGTTTTAGTTTGTATTAGAGTGATGCCTCAGATAGGAATCTTAGCTGCTGATTAATGCAAACATGCTATTGCACTGCCTGACCTACTGAAAAGCTAGTATACAGAACTGCAGAAAGATCACTTGAGGAAATGGGCTCTAAACAAGCTGTGAAACACAAGAACCACTGAATGTGAATTGTTTTTTTTTTTTTAATGTAAATACTACTAGCAGTTCTAGAGCATTATTTCACACTGGGCAATTATTGCATCAGATCAGGGGGCTGATTTAGAAGCATTTTCTAAGTAGTTATAGTTAGGCTAACAATAAATAATAAAGAGGTCTGCCAATAAATTAAATCTTCACTATTACTTAGGCAATTAAGATTCATTTTCAAAACAGGACCCATTATTAAAGAACTAAACAATTAAGTATAGTAATTAAAAATTAAGGATATAGAAAGTACTGAATTTTTAAGTGCTACAGTTTTTACAGCAAGTAGTTTTTAGTTTGCTTTCCCCACCATTTCATCAATCCTGTATTATTTTCTAAAACAGAGATCTTCTTTTCACTTCCTGAAGTTTTTCATATATTTTGCCCTTAGGCTGAAAGCTTAATGTGTGCTAAAAATACACACACATACCCCCATATGTTTTCTATCTAGGTCACACAAGGTTGGAGCATCTGGATGTGCCAAGTAAGAATCTGACTCTAGTCAAGATGATGACAGCGAGAAAACACCTCAATAAAAAATATATTACATGCAAGCCATGTAGTTGATTGAAGTTAGCCAAATATATCTTGCCATTTTTCCTACTTCATTGACATATACTATTTGAAGTTAGATGAGAATATTCAGTATTTAATTAGTAAACCTCAACTGTGAAGGCAACTTGTGATAATGGGAAAAAGGAGGTTACACATAGATAATAAACAATTAATTAAAAACTATAATGCTAATAAGACTGCCTGAGCAAAGGCGACTCCTAGAATATGAAATCAAAGTATACATATTGGCATAGAGTGCCACCAAACTTTTCACGCAAATTATTTGCAGACATGTACTAAGAACTTCATGTTTCAATTTCTTAAAAATCAGAAGTTTTAACTACTTCCAAGGTCTTACAATAATAGATCTGTATCTACTGCTATCTACTCCTGGGCATGTATTTGTAATGAATGATTCAGAAAAGGGCAGAGGCACAAACACAGTATAAGAAAAGGCAATCTCTTTCCACACTGGCAGTATGATAACAACATTAGCTATAGAAGCTTATAGAAACTTTATTGCTGAATGTTTTGAGTTTAGTATAAAATTATGGATTATTCCATCACAATACCAAATACTATTGTTAAAAGAATATCATGGGCTTCCCTGGTGGCAAAGTGGTTGAGAGTCCGCCTGCCGATACAGGGGACACGGGTTCATGCCCCAGTCTGGAAAGATCCCACATGCCGCGGAGCAGCTAGGCCCGTGAGCCATGGCTGCTGAGCCTGCGCGTCTGGAGCCTGTGCTCCGCAACGGGAGAGGCCACAACAGTGAGAGGCCTGCGTACCGCAAAACAAAAAAAACAAAAAAAACAAAAAAAAGAATATCACATTCTATTAACACAATAAGCATTAATATGATTTGATTCTTACTAAGCAGCCCTAGAGTTTAAAACAGGTAAAATTTATTTAGAAGAGTTCAATATTTAAAGTCTCTTATGTGGGAATTCCTTGGTGGTCCAGTGGTTAGGACTCAGTGCTTTCACTGAGTGGGGTGGAGGTGTGGGGGCTGAGTTCAACCCCTGGTTGGGGAACTAAGATCCCGCAAGCCACATGGCACAGCCAAATAGAAAAAAAAAAAAAAAAATTAAAAAAGACCCCTCCCTCCCCTCTTAAAAAAATAAATATAAAATCTTTTATGCTTAATTTACTCTGCTTAAATGTTTATTTTATATTCACGTTTTGAAATATAGTATGCATAATTATTTTTTCCTACGGTTATAAAGAAATTAGTGACGTTACCTATGGGAGGGGGGCTTATAGGAGCTAGGCATATGAGAGACAAAGATGAGATTAATTTTTTCACTCTACCTTTTCATACTTTTTGGGTTTTGAATCATGTAAAGAAGGTATGGTTCAGTCAAAAAAACTAAGCAAAAATTTGAAAACATAAGTTAACCTCTGCATAATTTTCAAAGGGAGATTATAGATACTCTTTGTAGTCTTTAAAGCAAGAAAGATTATTTCCAATTGCTAATCAAATCTTATCTACATCAGAATGTTTTCTTTACCATAATTCCAAAAGATGCATGTACCACAATGTTCACTGCAGCACTATTTACAATAACCAGGACATGCAAGCAACCTAAATGTCCAACGACAGATGAATGGATAAAGATGTGGTACATATATATATAATGGAATATTACTCAGCCATAAAAAGGAACGAAATTGAGTTATTTGTAATGAGGTGGATGGATCTAGAGTCTGTCATACAGAGTAAAGTAAGTCAGAACGAGAAAGACAAATACTGTATGCTAATGCACATATAAGGAATCTAAAAAAACAGTACTGATGAACCTAGTGGCAGGGCAGGAATAAAGATGCAGACATAGAGAACGGACTTGAGAACACAGGGGTGAAGGGGAAGCTAGGATGAAGTGAGAGTGGCATTGACATATATACACTACCAAATGTAAAATGGATGGCTAGTGGGAAGCTGCTGCATAGCACAGGGAGATCAGCTCGATGCTGTGTGACGACCTAGAGGGGTGGAATAGGGAGGGTGGGAGGGAAGCTCAAGAGGGAGGGGACATATGTATACATATAGCTGATTCACTTTGCTGTATAGTAGAAACTAACACAACACTGTAAAGTAATTATATTCCAATAAAGATATATTTAAAAAAATGTTTTTCTTGCCTATACCCTTTTCTACATGCTCTGTGCAACTGCTTGGACTACTGAACCAGCTTCTTCTGTTACACAACTACTACACATAATTTGGTTCATTCTCCAACTGCCATGAGAATTATCATATCCTGTTAGTCTCCTACTAAATGTCCTTATTATGTTCCCATTAACCACTTGGCAAGAAGTCCATATTCCCATGTAAAGTCCATAAGATCCCTTAGAATCTAGACCCAAGTAACCTTTCCAGCCTCATCTATTTTCCTATACTGGCTTTCTCTGACCTCTCATGACTCCTTGATCTGGCATGTGCTTTGAATGCTTTTGCCCACTAAGTCTTTCTCAAGAACCAGTTCTAAAGCCACCTCCTCTGAAAATTCTTTTTGAATTCAACCAGTTTAATGACTGCTTCCAGATTACTTATATTCTTAATACTGTTTATAGAAATCTTTCAGATCAGTCTTTCTGATCAGCTCTTTAATTGTGGATCTCTGAGGCAATCACTACATCCTCCCATATTTAACTTTACAGAAAAGGTTATTTGCAAATCAAGCTGCTACTGCTTTATACAATATTTGATTTCAGCTTTTCTTCTTTATTCGAACTGAATATATCACCTTTCTATTACATTTTGTTTTTCAAGAGACTTTTCTTCTCCAAATTGACTCTTACTTCTCCCTAACACATTTTTTTTGTGGTACGCAGGCCTCTCACTGTTGCAGCCTCTCCCGTTGCGGAGCACAGGCTCCAGACGCGCAGGCTCAGCGGCCATGGCTCACAGGCCCAGCCACTCCATGGCATGTGGGATCTTCCCAAACCGGGGCACAAACCCACGTCCCCTGCATTGGCAGGCGGACTCTCAACCACTGCGCCACCAGGGAAGCCCTCCCTAACACATTTTAAAGGAAGCTACCCCAACCACCTCTTCTACAATGCAACTCCATCCTCTACATGGTTCTCTAGTTGTTCTTTTTTTCAGATCAAGACCAATAATGGATAGAAAATCTAGACAGAAAATCAATAAGGAAACAAAGGACTTGAACAACAGTATAGACCAAATAGACCTAATAGACATATATAGAACATTCCACCCAACAGGAGCAGAATACACATTCTTCCCAAGCTCACTTGGCTCTTTCTCCAGGATAAGTCATATGTTAGGTCATGATACAAGTATTAACAAATTTAAAAAGATTGAAACATACCAAGTATTTTTTCTGACCACAATGCAATGAAGCTAAAAATCAATAGCAAAAGGAAAACCGGAAAATTCACAATATGTGGAAATTAAACAACATACTCTTGAACAACCACTAGGTCAAAGAAATAAAAAAGGAAATTATAAAATGCCTTGAGATAAAGGAAAATGAAAATACAACATACCAAAACTTATGGGTGCAGCAAAAGCAATACTAAGAGGGAAGTTCACAGAAAAATCACCTACATTAAAAAAGAAAGATGTCAAACAGCCTAACTATATACCTCAAAGACCTAGAAAAAGGGCAACAAACTAAGTCCAAAGTTAGCAGAAGGAAAAAAATAAAGATTAGAGTAGAAAATAAACAAAATAGAGAAAAAAACCAGAAAAAGAAATCAACAAAAATAAGAGTTGGTTTTTTGAAATGGGACAAAACAAACCGTTATTAGCTAGACTAACAAAAATAGATCCAAATAAATAATATTAGAAGTGAAGAGATATTACAACTAATGCCACAGAAATAAAAATAATCATGACAGACAACATGAACAATTACATGTCAATAAACTGGATAACCTACAAGAAGGGTTCAATTCCTAAAAACATACAACCTACGAAGATTAAGTTATGAAAGAAAAGTCTGAAGAAACTTATAACTAGTATGAAGTTTGAATCAGTAATCAAAATCCTTCCAACAAAAAAAATCCTAAGACCAGATGGCTTCACTGGTGAGTTCTACCAAACATTTAAAGGAGAATTAACACCAATCCTTCTCAAACTCTTCCTAAAAACTGAGAAAGAAGAAACACTTCCAACTCATTTCATGAAGCCAGCATTTTCCTGATACCAAAGCCAGAGAAGAATACTATGAGAAAATCAAACTACAGGCCAATATCCCTGATGAATACAGATGCAAATATTCTCAACAAAACACTAGAAATCAAACCAACAGCATATTAAAAAGATCATACACTATGGTCAAATGGGATTTATCTCTAGGATGTAAGGATGGTTCAACACATCCATTTAAATTAATGTGATACACCACATTAACAAAATAAAGGATAAAAATCACATGATCGTCTCAATAGATGCAGAAAAAATATCTGACAAAACTGAACAACCTTTCACAATTAAAAACTTTCAGCAGGGGCTTCCCTAGTGGCGCAGTGGTTGAGAGTCCGCCTGCCGATGCAGGGGACACGGGTTTGTGCCCTGGTCCGGGAAGATCCCACATGCCGCGGAGCAGCTTGGGCCCGTGAGCCACATCCGCTGAGCCTGTGCGTCCGGAGCCTGTGCTCCACAACAGGAGAGGCCACAACAGTGAGAGGCCCGTGTACCGCAAAAAACAAAAAAACCAAAACTTTCAGCAAACTAGGAATAGAAGCAAGGTAACTCAACATAATAAAAGCCATCTAGAAAAAGCCCATCATATTCAACAGTGAAAAACTGAAAGCTTTTCCTCTAAGATCAGTAACAAGGTAAGAATGCCCATACTTGCCACTTCTATTCATTATAGTTCTGAAAGTCCTAGCCAAGCAATTATGCAAGAAAAAGAAATAAAAGGGATCTAAATGAGAAAGGAAGAAGTGAAATTGTCCCTGTTTGCAGATAAGATCCTATTTCTAGAAAACCCTAAAGACTCCATAAAAAACCCGTTAGAACTAATAAATTCAATGAAGTTGCAGGATACAAAATTAATACAAAGATCAGTTGTATGTCTATATACTAACAATGAACTACCTGAAAAGGAAATTAGGAAAACAATCTTATTTACAATAGCACCAAAAAGAATAAAATACTTAGAAATAAATCTAAGGAGGTAAAAGACTTGTATGATGACACTGATGAAAAAAATTAAAGATGACACCAGTGGAAAGGCATCCTGTGTTCATGGGTTGGAAGACTTAACATTGTTAAAATTTCTATACTACTCAAGTGATCTACAGATTCAGTGCAATCCCTATTAAAAAAAAAACAAAAAACCCAATGGCATTCTTTACGGAAATAGAAAAACACAATTCTAAAACTCATATGGAACTATAATAGAGCATGAAGAGCCAAATAAATCCTGATAAAGAACAAAGTTAGAGGCATGACAGTTCCTGAGGTTGAAATATATTACAATATATTGTAGTATTTGATTACTACAATAATCAAAACAATATGGCACTGGCATACAGACAGACATAAATACCAACAGAAAAGAATAGAGAGCCTAGAAAAAGATCCATGCATATATGGTCAACTGATGTCCGACAAGGGTGCCAAAACTACACAATGAGGAAAGGATAGTTTCTTCAATAAACAGTGTTGGGAAAACTGGATATCAACATGCAAAAGAATGAAGTTGGACCCTTATCTCACACCACACACAAAAATCAATTCAAAATAGATTAAAGACTTAAATATAACACCTGAAACTGTAAAACTAGAAGACAACATACAAGAAAAGCTTTATGACACTCGTCTTGGCAATGATTTCTTGGATAATACACCAAAAGGACAAGCAACAAAAACAAAAATAGGCAAGTGGGACTACATCAAACTAAAAAGCTTCTGCACAGCAAAGGAAGCAATCAATGAAGTGAAAAGGCAACCTATGAAATGGGAGAAAATATTTACAAACCATATATCTGACAATTAATTTCCAGAACATATAAGACACTCCTACAACTCAAAAACCAAAAAACTAATAACCCAACAAAAAATGGGCTAAAGACTTGAATAGACATTTCTCCAAAGAAGAAATACAAATGGTCAACAGGTATATAAAAAATGCTCAGTATAAAATGCAAATCAAAAAGCACAATGAGATATCACCTCACACCTGTCAGGATGGCTACTGAAAAGACAACAAGTGTTGGTAACAATGTGGAGAAACTGGAACCCTTGTATACTATTTGCGGGGATACAAAATGGTGTAGCTGCTGCAGAAAACAGCATGGAGATACCCCAAAATATTAAAAATAGAACTATCAAATGATTCAGCAATCCTACATCTGAGTATTTTCCAAAATAATTGAAAGCAAATTCTCAAAGAGATACTAGCACTCCCATGCAGCACTATCTACAATGGCCAAGATGTGGAAACAACCTAAATATCCACTGATGGATGAATGGATAAAGAAAATGTACTATATACATACAATGAAATATTATTCAGGCTTAAAAAAGAAGGAAATTCTACAACATGTGACAACATGGACGATCATGAGGACCATTATGCCAAGTGAAATAAATTAGTCATAGAAAGACAAATACTGCATAATTCCACTTATATGAGGCATCTAAAATAGACAAATTCATAGAATCAAAGAGTCAAAATGGTGGTTAACAGGGACTGGGGGGAAAGGGAAATAGGAAGTTACTAATAAATAGGCATAAAGTTTCAGCTAGGGTTAGTAAGTTCTAGAGATCTGCTGTACACCATACCGCTAGTCAACAATACTATATGGTACACTTAAACTATTTGTTAAGTGTGCAGATCTCATGTTAAGTGTTCTTAACACAATAATATTTAGAAAAGAAAAAAGACGACCAAACCTACAGATTTTAAATTGCCAACACTCCTACAATCAGCTGGCTCTCTGGTCCTTAACTGATGGCAATTCTCTTCCCATACACCCTATTCAGGCAAATATGCCAACAATTACCTTATGGTTCTTTTTTTTTTTATTTCTAATTTTGTCCTTTTATTAAAAAAACAAACGACAAGTTTTAAGGCTAACAAATAATATGCAGCCTGGAGTTGATTAGCTTTTCTTTCTTAATTGATTAGTTAACAAAAACTTTCTACTGATGAGGTAACAATAACTTCACTTTAAAAGTTTGCTTTGATTCTATTAGGTTTTTCCGGAGTGAAATCAAAATTATGCCAGAGTAATTCATGAAGGTACTACATATAAGAGCAGAAAGACAGATGCACCCATCCAAGAATAAAAAAGGCATGTATACAGTATTATCATTTGCCTAGGCATTAAGTTAACTAAATCAGGTATCCTCACATCTTTTCTGTTCTTCATTTTCTATGTGCAGTCAATCAGTCTCATTGATTCTTCCTTATAATAGCAATCACACTGTTTTCTATGCCCAATCTGCTTATCCTATTCAGACCCACAGTGCCTGAACGTTTGTTACAGCTTCCTAACTAATGTCACCATTTATAGTCTCCTATAATTTCTCCCAGCACACTACTCCCAAACTAACTGTCTGAGGTAACACCCTGATCAAGTCACTTCCCTACTCCCAATTTTCTATTTAAAAAGAAAAAATCAGCCTAGCATTAAAGACCCTTTATAATCTAGCCTCAAATTGTCTTTCAGGATTTATCTTCCTGTATTCCTTTATATAAAATACTTACTCACCTAAATTGACTTATTCACTGCCTCTAAATGTGCTCTGTACTTTCCTACCTACATCTTTTATATTCATACTATTCCTCTACTTAGAATGATCTTGGTCCACTTATCTATATTAGCAAATTATACTGTAATAGAATTAGCCTATGACCCACCCACTTGTGGAGTTCTAGGTGAAATCACTTTTACAGGTTGCTCCTACTTCACTGCCAAGTGAAGTAACACCCACCTGCCAAGTGGCTAAAGTCAGCCGTCCCTCTTCGGTGACTTCCTAGGAGCCCTCCAGAAAAAAAGGGAAATGTCTCGAGTATAAAAGCTGATACTTGCTGTTTTCCCACCTCTCTTTTCCAGATGCTATTTCTGATTCTAGTGACACCATTTACCACTGTATCTTTGGTGCTTTAATACCTATGTTCACAATCCCGTATGGGCTAGTGCCACCAATGTGATAAGAGTACTCCTGTCCTCCATGCTCTCAATCCTTGATCACACTCATTATTTTAACACATATTTTTTGAGTACCTACGTGAAGTACTACCATCGACTAGGGACACATCGGTGAAAAAATAGTCAAAAATGCTTCCCCTCATGGAAATTATATTCCAGAGGAGGAGAGAGAGAGACAATAAATTAAGATAAGTACTACAGGGCTTCCCTGGTGGCGCAGTGGTTGAGAGTCCACCTGCTGATGCAGGGGACACGGGTTTGTGCCCCGGTCCGAGAAGATCCTACATGCCGCGGAGCAGCTGGGCCCGTGAGCCATGGCCGCTGAGCCTGTGCGTCCGGAGCCTGTGCTCCGCAATGGGAGAAGCCACAATAGTGAGAGGCCCGCATACCGCAAAAACAAAACAAAAACAAAACATAAGTACAGTGTATTCGATTTTGAGAAGTTTTAAGCAGCAGCAGCAGGAAAACATGTGTGGGGCGGGAGAAATGGTTATAATTTTAGGGTGGCTAAAGAAAGCTTCATTGAGAAGTTTTAAGAACTAAAAGATGAGGATTGAGCCAGATATACAGAAGAATGTTCTAAGCAAAGAACTACAAATACAAAGGTTCTAAGTTGGAAGTATGATTAGTATGTTCAAGGAAAAAACAAGGAGGCCAGGTAGCTGAAGCCAAGAAAAGAAAAAAATGAGATCAGACATAATAGTGGATCAGATCATATATAACAGGGGTCAGCAAACTATAGCCCAAGGACTGACTCCAACCCACTGCCTGCTTTTTAAAGTAAAGTTTTAATACCTATGGCTGCTTTCATGCTACAACAGCAGAGCTGAACAGTTGTAAGAGAGCCTGTATGAGTTAGAAAACCCAAAATATTTACACTATGGCTCTTTACAAAAAAAGGTTTACTAACCTTTATGTAGAACTCACAGGCCATTTATAAAGACTTTGAGATGGAAATTCACTGAAGAGGAGTTGCATGACCTGAATTACATTTTTACAGGTCACCCTAGCTGTTGGGCTGGGAACAGACTAAAGAGAGAAAGGTAGGAAGTGGGGAGATCCAATTAGAGTACTATTACAAAAATCCAGGTGAGAGATGATGGTGGCTTGGACGACAGTGGTAGTCAGACATGGTGAAAAGTAGTTAGATTTTAGATATATTTTGAAGGTAGACCAACAGAATTTACTCTTTTATCAGATAAAAGTGTGAGAGAATCAGTAGTCAAGGATAACCCTAAGGCTTCTGGTTTGCCAACAGGAGAAACAGAATTCTCACATGCTGATGCAGAAGGATGTGGAAAGAGCAATTCTGAGAGACAAGGTAGGGAGCTTACTTTTGGTCATGTTAAATGTGAGGAGCTTATTACTAAACATCCAAAGAGAGATTTGGGGTGGTAGTTAGATCTATGAGTTTGGAGTTCAGAAGAGAGCTATAGAATGGAGATAAAAATTGAGGCATCATCAGTGTATAAATGATATCTAAAGGCATAAGACTGAATAAGCACATCAAGAAAAGAATATATATGAGAATAAATTACACACACACACACACACACACACACATATGAGGATAGATTCCAGAACTGAGCCACAGGACGCTAAATGTTTACAAGTTAGGATATGAGGTGGAACTAGAAGACTGATAACAAATGGTAGAAAGATAGGAAAAAAACCAAGTATGTGTGTTGACCTAGAAGACAGGTGAAAAAGTGTTTCAAGGATGCGGAGATCAACTGTGGCAAATGTTAAGTAAGATAAGATCTGAGAAGTGACCACTGGATTTAGAAATCTGAAAGTAAATGGTGACCTTGGTAAGAGTTGTGGACTGGCAGAAAGAGAAAGTCTGACTAGAGTGGGTTCAAGAGAGAATGGGGGGAAAGTAATTGGATACAATGAATACAGACAAGTATTTTAAGAAGTTTTGCCCAAGTGAAGGAACTGGCCTTGCCTAGAAACATGACACATACATCTATAGCAACAGAAGGGAAGGCTGAATGTATGGGCACAATTGCAGACAGGTGGGTAGTTTGTAAAAGTTCTCTCTTGATTGCCTCAATCTTCTCAGTGAAATAGGACGTAAGATCACGTTATGTCCTAGTTCCCTGTGCTACTCTTGTGAAGATAGGGAAGAAGGACTTGACTATCTGAGAAGAGAACACATGAAATAGCCCTTTGGGACTTCCACTCAATGTGTGGATCATGGGCCAGCAGCAACTGCACCACCTGGAGACTTGTCAGAAATGTAGAATCTCAGGCCCTCCCTGGCCTTCTAAATCAGGATCTGCACTTTTAACAAGATCCCCAGGTGATTTGTATGCACATTAAAGTTTGTTTAAAGCACTGATATAGGAGACCAGGAGAGAAAATGGGCGAGAGAAACACAGTATGACTACCAGGCAGTACAAAGATTAGTGATCATGAATTTAAAGTGGTACTAGTAATTTTGATTTGCATTTCCCTAATAATTGGCAATGTTGAGCATCTTTTCATGTGCTTTTTTGGCCATCTGTATGTTTTCTTTGGAGAAATATCTATTTAGATCTTCTGCCCATTTTTTGATTGGCTGGTTTGGTTTTTTTTTTATATTGAGCTGTATGAGCTCTCTGTATATTTTGGAGATTAATCCCTTGTTGGTCACATCATTTTAAAATATTTTCTCCCATTCTGTAGGTTGTCTTTTTGTTTTGTTTATGGTTTCCTTTGTTGTGCAAAAGCTTTTAATTATGTCCCATTTGTGGTATATATATACAATGGAATATTACTCGGCCACAAAAAAGAATAAAATAATGGCATTTGCAGCAACATGGATGGACCTAGAGATTACTGTACCATTAAGTGAAGTAAGCCAGATAGATAAATATCATGCAATACCACTTATATATGGAATCCAAAAAAAAAAAAAGGATACAAATGACCTTATACAGGTCATTTGTACAGAACAGAAACAGACCCCACAGACCTTATACAGAACAGAAATAGACCCCACAGACATAGAAAACAAACTTTTGGTTACCAAAGGAGAAAGTGGGGGAAGAGGAATAAATTAGGAGTTTGGGATTAACATATAACATATACACACACATATGTGTGTGTATATATATATATATATATATATATATATATATATATATACACACACATATATATTCTTTTCCATTATGGTTTACTACAGGATACTGAACATAGTTCCCTGTGCTATACAGTAAGACCTTGCTGCTTATCCATTCTATACATAATAATTTGCATCTGCTAATCCCAGACTTCCAATCTCTCCCTCCCCCACCCCCTCTCCCTAGGCAACTACAAGTTTGTTCTCTGTATCTGTGAGTTTGTTTCTGTTTCGTAGATAAGTTCATTTGTGTCATATTTTAGATTCTACATATAAGTTACATTATGCAGTATTTGCCTTACTCTTTCTGACTTACTTCACTTAGTATGATAATCTCTATGGCATTATTTCATTCTTTTTTATGGTTGTATACTCAAAATTTTGTAATGCTAAGTGAGCATTAAGAGGAATACAGATATAAGCAAGATGCAGCCCTCCCTTCCACAAGAGGCTGTTGGGATGGGGAGAGAGAATGCAAATCACTTCCAACAAAGCAAAAGTGACATAATAGGAATACACAGAAAATGCTATGGAAAAAGCTACATAATAACTAAGTCTTGCTGGCGGATCGGGGAAGACTTCAAAGTCTTTTTTAACAGTGTGAGCAAACATCAAAATTAGAAATCAACTAAACTAAAATTTGACTTATATATGGCCCTCATCTTTTCTATATAATATTTCACAGAAGTTAGGTGAAAAGTAAAAGAAGTTAATATAACAAAGAAGAAAAATGAGAACCATTAAAAAAATTATCATTAATTTGCAAATAAAAACAAATAAACGAACAACCAATCATGATTGATAATGAGCCCCAAGCTAACCTTAAAATATATCTGAAGGAACATCCACCTTCACTAATTAAAAAAGAAATAAAAACAAACCACCCAAACTTTCAAGGTTAGTACTGGAAGAATATATTCTTCAGAAGGAAGAGGCATTTGAACCACAGTCCTGGACTGGAATTTCTCTTTGATTATACTGCCTCCACAACACTGGCTGTGATGGGCGGGGGGAGGGGTGACCCTTTAATACTGGTCCAGTTATGGGCAAAGGACTTTTCCTTGATTCCTCACGGCACAGGTGAAACAAAACTGGGACATTCAAAAATACATGAGTAAAGGCTTCCCTGGTGGCGCAGTGGTGGACAGTCCACCTGCCGATGCAGGGGACACGGGTTCGTGCCCCGGTCCGGGAAGATCCCACATGCCGCGGAGCGGCTGGGCCCGTGAGCCATGGCCGCTGAGCCTGCGCGTCTGGAGCCTGTGCTCCGCAACGGGAGAGGCCACAACAGTGAGAGGCCCGCGTACCGCAAAAAAAAAAACCACAAAAAAACATGAGTAAAAGGCTAAAAGATGCAAAGTAGAATAAAATGAAAAAAGGGAATAACATGAATGTAGGGCATACAGATTATAAGCTACCACTTATTTATCTTTAGTTTATAATCTAATAAATGTGTCCCTTCCTTCTCATTCTTGGTCATCATTCTTCCAGACTTCAAAAATAAATAAATTCATCCCAATAAGCCTTAACATTCATGTCACATGTAAGCGGGATAGGTAGAAAGCCATTCCTTAAATTACTTCTCTCTCTCTTTTGTAAGGGACAGATCAGACCTTCTCATGTCAATAGTATCCAATACAGCTTTTTTTTTTTTTTTGCGGTACGCGGACCTCTCACTGTTGTGGCCTCTCCCGTTGCGGAGCACAGGCTCCAGACGCGCAGGCTCAGCGGCCATGGCTCACGGGCCCAGGTGCTCTGCGGCATGTGGGATCTTCCCGGACCATGGCACAAACCCGTGTCCCCTGCATCAGCAGGTGGACTCTCAACCACTGCACCACCAGGGAAGCCCTCCAATTCAGCTTTTGCAATAACAGCAGGACTCTAATTATCAAGACAGGATTAAATTCAAAACAATTTTTTAAAATACAAATGATATTTTAAGCAAAGGAAAATCACGAAAATCCACAAGTATGAAGTATCCCTTATCTGAAATCACATATTTACCATTATGTTCTAAACTAGTGGTCTATAAAATTACTCATGCACTTATGAAAGAGCTAATACTACTAAGTGGGTTTCAGATATCACCACATTGAGAAAAACTTCTAATTCGGGGAAACAGCTACTTTATAAATGAAAATACATGTAGCAGGACCTCACAGGGATTCAGTTACAAAACAAAAGTTGAAGACTGTAGTGCTCATCTAAGAAATGGCTCTAGCATTTCTCCAAACAAAATCTACTTTAAATAAAGTCACTGAATCTACTTGTAAATTATTTCTCTCTGGCTGTCTCATTATTCAATATGCTTTCAAGGAACATGGTGATGAAAGAAGAAAAATACCTCTTTCTAACATAACCATACTGGCAAGAACATCAACATTATCAGTATTCAAAGAATGTCTTGGCAGGTTAAACCTTCATAAAAAGAAGGAACACTATCTAATCCAAGATGTCAAAATAGCAATAGTACTTCTCATATTATGTGCAATATGATTGTTTCTAATGTAGAAAAAAATTTCAAAAAAAGAAGAGACAACAATATTGCCATCTTTAAATTTTAAGCTAAGGCCAAAAAGTTCTTCAGAAAAGCACATAAAGAATGACAAACATAAGCATGTTTGTAAGAGCAGAGCAGAACTCAATGTTCAAAGAGATTTATGATAATGTATCAATGCTATTTTAGGACATTTAACAATATAACATTTGAGGCACAAGAGCACTATTAATAAATAGAAGAGTGAAAAAATAATTTATACTAAAAGAAAAAAGCTTGAAAATATAATTGAGTCCATGATTTCCTTGTGTCATAATAGCTAATACTTAATTTTACTATAAAACTTTTGATAATCTTACATTACTTGCATGGCATAACACTCTCCAGGATTTGAACTGCATCTGAAATTACTGAAGACCACCGAGAGACCTGTGTTTGCTCAGTATAAGTTCAGATACGGTGTCTTCCAAAAATTATAAAATACAGTGTATTAAAAAATACTACTTTCCAGTTTCAAAAGAAAATGCCTACACTGATGATCTTACACAGGTTGGGATAATAATATAAACTTATTCAAAGCTTAGAAGATATATATTTGACTTTAAATATGCATCTCCATTACACAGGGCAATAATATTCTTCTGTTTTCTCTTAAAACTTTTCTCTTTGGTTGTAGTCACTTTTCTTTTATAAAAATGTAGCTCCTGTCTTCATGTTTTACCTTTTTCCATTTGTTTTCCCTTCCTGTTCACTGTTTCTTCTGCCCTTAATATTTTCTTAACTTGGGTAATTCAACTTTTAATGACTAAATGTCCTTTGGATCAAGAGGTCATAGGGTTATTTATATTAACAGGATGAGTCTCTATCTATCAACATCCTGAGGAATCCTAGCATGATAGAGCTGGAAGGGATCTCAAGGTATCATTTGGTTGAGCTCTATGCCAGCAGGAACAGGTGGCTGACTATTCTTAATGTTTTTCTTTATTTTTTTAAGATGACCAAAGATTTTGATCATATATATTCCACCATAACTTGGTTTAATATGGAATCTTCTTAATAACAAGTAAAAAGACATGGAGTGGAAAGAAAACTGGATGAAAAAGGGTTCTGACCTCAGTAGTATTACTTACTGTAAAACAGAAAACAATTCCTTAGATCATTCTGAGCTTCAAGTTCCCCATACAAATAGAGATAAGGCTGTCTAACCCACAAGGTTATTGTAAGTGCTCTGAAACCTGGAAAAGAACTACACAAATGTAATGTAGTATTAAAATGGGAAGACAGAACAGTAGAGTGTGAAGAACCTATACTCTGTAGGCAGGTAAAGTTTTGAAACCCATCTCAACAATTTACCAGCTGTGCAACACTGAGCAGAGTATCAAACCTCTGAGTTCAGAGGACAACTGCAAATTGATATAATGTCTACCTCACCTGGCTGTTGCTGTGGATATAGGAGTTTTACACACCTAGCATAGGCCCTGGCATTGTGTACACTCTTAATAAATGTTAACTCTCTACTCCCCATCAGGTTTCCAAACTTCTGCTGTGTGGTTGGTTCTACTCACCTTACATTAAATATTTTGAAGTGCATGTGTGGAATTTTATGAAAAACATAACAATCAGAAGATATGTAAACCTTTCTTTCCCCTAAGATTCATCAAGCAACAGGAGGAATTCCTTATCAGCCCTGCTTTGAAAAATGGAAATGAGGTAGTTTCCTTTAAAAACTTAACAAAAAACTCTTCCAAAGAAAGAACAGTTTAGAATAGAAGGTGGAAAATGTTACTAAATTGTGAATTCTTTAAAGGAAAAGAACAAGTCTTACTCATCGTCATATTTAGGAAGCAAACATTTCTTGGATGGAAAAGTCTCTTGGTAGAATCACCTATCTTAGAAATTAAGAAATAAAAGGTTCAATCAGATTTCATATAGATACAAGGTAACAAAGTAAAGATGCTCTTTAAACAATAAAGAAAAAGCTAAACAAATGTGGACAAATTTTGAAAGAAGACTCTTTACATATCTGATTTAGATAAAATACATTGTCCCTTTATTATATCATATACCAAAAAAGTCCTGTAGAAAGTACAGTAATGCTTACCTTGTTATGTACAAAAACAATCCTTACGTCAGGTTTAAGTATACCATAGTTTATGAGGAGATCTTGGACCTTTTTTATTTCCTCTTTACATTTTTTAGCAGTTGAGTAAAATTGCTTTCTTACAGGTAGATTCTTAAACAATCGTAAAGCAGTTACAGTTGTACCTGTTGGCAGATAAGAGGAAAGCATATTTAGATGTGGAAGGAACTTCACACATCTTCAAATCCACCTACAATCAGTAATTAATCCCTTTTATCACTGAAGGCCAGCCCTCTTCAAACTCTGGGAACACAAAGAAGGCTCAACCTTGCAAGCTATTCTGATCCCTTGCTAGGCTCTCCTATTTTAACAGGTCTGACCTGCTAAGTATGATCCCTTCTATGTGATCTAAACAAGAATAATCTTATTTCTACCACTGCAGAGAAACATGGGCTTACTAGAATGTACAGTATCTTAAGAAATCTGCTGATATTCAAACTACCTGGTGATGATGCTTATTCTGCACTTTGAAATACATAGGTGGTATAAGGCTAACAGCATATGTGATAACCTTAATTATTCAATTAAAAATTCTTATCTGATGCTCAACATCGCTAATTATCAGAGAAATGTAAATCAAAGCTACAATGAGGTTATCACCTCATACTGGTCAGAATGGCCATCATTAAAAAGTCTACAAATAATAAATACTGGAGAAGGTATGGAGAAAAAAGAACCCTCTTACACTGTTGGTGGGAATGTAAACTGGTACAGCCACTATGGAAAACAGTATGGAGGTTCCCTAAAAAAAAGTTACCACATGATCCGGCAATCCCACTCCTGGACATATAGCTGGAGAAAATTCTAATTCAGAAAGAAACATGCACCTCAATGTTCACAGCAGCACTACTGACAATAGCCAAGACATGGAAGCACTCTAAATGTCCACTGACACATGAATGGATAAAGAAGATGTGGTATATGTATACAGCAGACTATTACTCAGCCATAAAATAGAAATAATGCCATTTGCAGCAACATGGACAGACCTACAGATTATCACACTAAGTGAAAAAAGTCAGACAGAGAAAGTCAAATACCGTATGGTATCACTTACACGTGGAATTTAAAATATGATATAAATGAACTTATCTACAAAACAGAAACAGACTCACAGACATAGAAAACAAATTTATGGTTACCAAAGGAGAAAGGGCAGGAGGGAGGGATAAACTAGGAGTTTGGAATTAGCAGATACAAACTACTATATATAAAACACGTAAACAACAAGGTCCTACTGTACAGCACAGGGAACTATATTCAATATCTTATAATAACCTATAATGGAAAAAATATGAAAAATAATGTATATATGTAAAACTGAATCACTTTGTCGTACACCAGACACTAAGACAACATTGTAAATCAACTATACTTCAAATAAAAAAAAATTCTTATCTGAAATAATATCTAATTGCCTGGTTTAATTTACCTCATCTTCTGAACAACAACAAATACGCAAAACACAGGATAATCTAACGAAAGGATTTTTTAACTTTTAACTTATTTAACTAAAAAGTTGAGGGGTGGGATCAAGATAGCAGAGAAAGAGGATACAGAGCTCACTTCCCCTCTCTAACACATCATAAATACATCTACTTGTAGAGCAATTCTTACTGAAAACAAACGGGAGACTGGCATTAAGACTCTTATACAACCAAAGGTGTAAGAAAGATGCACACGAAATCAAGCAGGAGGGGAAGAGAAGCAAGTCTGTGTAATCCCCCTCCTCTTCTTGGAGGGGGCACAGATGTGGAGGGAGTACACAGGCTCAGAGATCCTCCCTGAGGAGTGAGCGGTTTGAACCACTTACTGGGTACCCCATCCCTGGGGTCCAACACCAGGAAGAGGAGTCGCTTCAGGTGGTTTGAAAACCAGCAGGATTGACAGTGGGGCTATAAGAAACCTAGACTCCACTCATGAAGAGCACGCACATGCTCGCTTACTCCTGAAATAAGGCAGAGGAAGCAGATTAAAACTGCCCAGGTCTCTGGCCTGTTTCCCACTACCACCCCAGCACATACCTCAGACAAGCTGAGCATCCACTCTGGCTTGGGCTCATTCTGTGGCACAGCTCCACACTGTGACAAGGGCTGCCACAGCCAAAGGGAGTGCACCGTTGTAGGGGATGGGGCTGGCTTGGACCTGGGGCAGCATCCAAATGGGGTAGGGACAATCACTGCTGGCACTTGCAAAGGAAGTGGATTGGGAATAGTCCAGAACTCTGGTGCCAGGACAGCCATGGTGCATGCCTAGTCCACACTGAGCATCGGCCCTGGTCCCTCTTGCTCTGCAGCATAGCTCCACATTAGGGCAAGGGCTGTCCTGGCTGAAAAGAATGCACAATTGCAGAGGGTGAAGCCAGTTCAGGCCCGATGCAGCATCTGAGCAGGGTTGAAGTCAGCCACTGTTAGTGCTCCTGGAGAGAGTAGATCAAGAGTAGTATGGAATTCTAACTGGTGCCAGGACCACCACAGCCTGCACCCCGACCCATGCGAAGCACCCACACCAGCCTCTCCTGCTCCAGCTCCCCTTGAGGGCAAGTGTGCCGATGCTGGGAGGGGAGAGCACACACTTAGAGGGAAGAGAGCCAGCTCAGACCTGACCCTCAGACCTTCTATTCCAGCAACATGGGACCTGATCCCATCCCCAATAGGGTGGTATTGGCCACTGAGCAGAGGAGAAGCCCCAGCTCACACGTGACTCTGGTTCTAGCCCATCTATCTCTAGCCCTACTCCCCAACCAAGGTGAAAGCTGCCACTACTCCATAGGGGAAGATGTAACTCATGCTCATATAAAATCCAGCTCTCCCACCAAAGGCACCTGGCACACACAGACAGTATAGGGATGCTCCCAGACAAGGATGCCACTACAAGACCAAGATAAGTAACTGTTTCACCAAATTCCATAGTGACAGAAAAAGTTAAGCAAAATAAGAAGACAGAGGAATTTGTTTCAAATGAAAGAACAAGAGAAAACCCATGAAAAAAACAACTAATGACACAGGTAAATAATTTACTAGATAGAGTTCAAAGCATTAGTAATAAGAATGCTAACTGAACTAGGGAAAAGAACAGATGAACAAAGTGAGAACTTTAACAAGGAACTAAAAAGAAACAAAAAAGAACCAGTCAGAACTGAATACAATAACTGAAACAAAAAACATAGTGGAAAGAATTAAGAGTAGACTTGGTGATACAGGAAGAATGCATAAGTGATCTGGAAGATGAATAATGGAAATCACCCAATCAGGACAATGAAAAGAAAAACAAATTTTAAAAAATGAGAAGAGTTTAAGGGACCTCTGGGATAACATCAAGCATACTAACATTTGCTTTGTAGGGGTCCAAGGAGAAGACAGAGAGAAAAGGGGTCGAAAACATATTTGATGAAATTATGGCTGAAACCTTCCCAAACCTGAAGAAGGAAAGAGATATCCAAATACAGGAAGCATAGAGGGTCCCAAACAAAATGAACCTAAACAGACCCACATCAAGACATATCATAATTAAAATAGAAAGATTAAAGATAAAGGGAGAATTCTAAAGGCAACAAACCCCTCCCACAAAGAGTCATATATAAGGGAACCCTCATAAGGCTATCATTTGATTCTTCTGCAGAATCTTTGCAAGCCATCAGGGAGTGGCATGATACACATAAAGTGCTGAAAGGAAAAAACCTACAACCTAGGGTATACTACCCAGCAAGATTACCATTTAGAATTGAAGGAGAGATAAAGAACTTCTCAGACAAGCAAAAACTAAGAGTTCATCAATAATAAAATGACTTTAAAAGATATGTTAAAAGGTCTTCTCTAAGAAAAAGAAAACGCTACAACAATAAGTAATAATCTGTTGGAAAGTAAAATCCCACTATTAAAAACAAATATAGGGAACTCCCTAGCAGTCCAGTGGTTAGGACTCGAAGCTTTCACTGCCGAGGGCCCCGGTTCTACTCCTGGTCGGGCCTGGGTTCAACCCCTGGTCGGAGAACTCAGATCCTACAAGCTGCATAGCACAGCCAAAAAAAAAAGCAAAAACCAATATATAGTAAAGGCTGTCCATCAACCACTTAAATATGCATGCTACTATGAAGATTAAGAGACAAAAAATTGTAAAATTAACTATAACTACAATACAGTTAATGGATAAAAATGAACATGTAAAATATGACATCAAAAACACAAAATGTGGGAGAAGGGAGGAAAAAAATGTAGATCTTTTATAATGTGTTTGAACTTAAAGGACTACCAGTTTTAAACAAGTAGATACAGTTATAGGTCAACATATATGAACCCTACGGTAACCATAAATCAAAAACTACAATAGAGGGAGTACCCTGGTGGCTTAGTAGTTAGGATTCCAGGCTTTCACTGCCATGACCCAGGTTCAATCGCTGGCCAGGGAAAAGATCCTGCAAGCGGCATGCGCAGCCAAAAAAAAAAAAAAAAAAAATACGATTCACAAAAACTAGAGAAAGGAAGACAAGCATACCACTAAAGAAAATCATCAAATCATAAGGAAAGAACCTAAAAGAAGAAGACTGAGAAAATATACAGAAACAACCAGACGATAAGTAACAAAATCGCAATAAGTACGTACCTATCAATATTATTACTTTAAATGTCAATGAACTAAATGCTCCAAGCAAAAGACACAGGGTAGGGTCTTCCCTGGTAGTGCAGTGGTTAAGAATCCGCCTGCCAATTCAGGGGACACGGGTTCGAGCCCTGGTCCAGGAAGATCCCACATGCCATGGAGCAACTAAGCCCATGTGCCACAACTGCTGAGCCCGCGTGTTGCAACTACTGAAGCCCATGTGCCTAGAGCCCATGCTCTGCAACGAGAGGCCACCACAATGAGAAGCCCACGCACTGCAACAAACAGTAGTTCCCGCTCGCCGCAACTAGAGAAAGCCCACGCGTAGCGATGAAGACCCAACACAGCCAAAAATAAATAAATAAATTTATTAAAAAAAAAAAAGAAAGACATGGGGTAGCTGGGAATTCCCTGGTAGCCTGGTGGTTAGGATTCTGGGCTTTCACTGCTGAGGGCCCAGGTTTGATCCATGGTAGGGGAACTAAGATTCTACAAGCTATGGGGCATGGCCAAAAAAAAAAAAAAAAAGAGAGAGAGAAAAAAAGCCATAGGATGGCTGATTGGATTAAAAAACAAGACCTGACTATATGCTGCTTACAAGAGACTCACTTTAGAGCTAAAGACACACATAAACTGAAAGTGAGGGGATGGAAAAGGATATTTCATGCAAATAATAACAAGAAAGCTGGGGCAAATAATACTGATATCGAACAAAAAACACTTTAAGACAAAATCTGTAACAAAAGACAAAGAAGAGAATTATATAATAATAAAGGGATCAATACAAAATGAGAGTTTAACACTCATTAATATATATGCACCTAACAGAGGAACACCTAAATATATAAAGCAAATATTAACATATATAAAGGGAGAAATTGACAATGATATAATAATAGTAGGGGACTTTAACACCCCACTTACACCAATGGACAGATCATCCAGAAAAAAAAAAATCAATAAGGAAATAGTAGTTTTAAATAACACATTAGACCAGCTGGACTTAATAGATACCTACAGGACATTCCATCCAAAACAGCAGAATACACATTCTTTTCAAGTGCACACAGAATGTTCTCCATGCTAGAGATCACAGGCTAGACCACAAAACAATTATCAAAAATTTAAGAGAACAGGGCTTCCCTGGTGGCACAGTGGTTGAGAGTCCGCCTGCCGATGCAGGGGGTGCAGGTTCATGCCCTGGTCTGGGAGGATCCCCCATGCCGCCGAGCGGCTGGGCCCGTGAGCCATGGCCGCTGGGCCTGCGCATCCGGAGCCTGTGCTCCGCAATGGGAGAGGCCACAACAGTGAGAGGCCTGCGTACAGCAAAAAGAAATTTTTTTTAATAAAAATAAATTTAAAAAATTTGAGAACAGAAATTACACTAAGCATTTTCTCTGACCACAACAGTATGAAACTAGAAATCAATTACAGAAAGAAAAGTGGGAAAAACACAAACACGTGGAGACTAAACCACATGCTACTAAAAAACTGATGGGTCAATGAAGAAACTAAAAAGGAAATTAGAAAATACCTTGAGACAAATGAAAAAAAAACCACACCTTTAAAAAATCTATCACATGCAGCAAAAGCAGTTCTCAGACAGAAGTTTATAGCAATCCAGGCCTACCTCAAGAAATAAGAAAAATCTCAAATAAACAACCTAAACTACCATCTGAAGGAATTAGGAAAAAAAGAACAAGCACAGCCCAAATCAGCATAAGGAATGAAATAATAATGATCAGAGAGGAAATAAAGAGTCCAAGAAAACAATAAAAAAGATCAATGAAATCAAGAGCTGGTTTTTTAAAAATATAAACAAAATAGATAAGCCTTTAACCAGGTTCATGAAGAAAAAGAGAACCCAAATAAACAAGAAAATGAAAGAAGAGAAATAACAACCAATATCACAAAGATACGGAAAAATCTTAAGAAAATACTATAAACTGTCATATGCCCACAAATTGGACAACCTACAAGAAATGGATAAATTTCTAGAAATATAATGTTCCAAGACTGAAGCAGGAAAAAATAGACAATCTGAACAAACTGATCACTAGCAGTGAAACTGATTTTATAATAAAAAACTCCCAGTAAACAAAAGCCCAGGACCAGAGAAGCTCACATGGGAATTCTACCAAACATATAAAGCAGAAATAATACCTATCCTCTCAAACTATTCCAAAAAATTGAAGAGGAAGGAATGCTCCCAAATTCATCCTAGAAGGCCTCCATTAACCAGATACCAAAACCAAAGACACTACAAAAATAAAATTACAGGCCAATATCTCTGATGAGCATAGATGCAAAAATCCTCAACAAAAGATTAGCAAACCAAATTCAACAATATATAGAAAAGGATCATACACCATGATGAAGTGGGATTTATTCCAGGGATGCAAGGATGGTCTGACATCTGTAAATCAATCAATCTGATACACTATATTAACAAAAAGGATAAAAATCGCATGATCATCTCAATAGACACAGAAAAAGCATCTGATAAAATTGAACAACCATTCATGATAAAAACTCTCATCAAAGTTGGTATAGAGGGAATGTATCTTAACATAATAAAGACCATTGATGACAAACGCAGTTAATATCATGCTCAACAGAGCAACACAAGGATGCCCACTCTTGCCATTTCCATTTAACATAGTATTGGAAGTGCTAACCACAGCAATCAGACAAGAAAAAGAAGTAAAAATAATCCAAATTGGAAAGGAAGAAGTAAAACTCACTTTTTGCAGATGACTTGATATTACACATTGAAAACCCTGAAGTCTCCCCTCAAATAACTACTAGTACTAATAAATGAATTTAGTAAAGTTGAAGGATACAAGATTAATATACAGAAACCTGATGGTAATAATGAAATAACTAATAATTAACTATCAGAGAAAGAAAAGAAGAAAACAATCTTATTTAAAATTGCATCAAAAATACCTAGGAATAAACTTAACCAAGGAGGTGAAAGATCTATATTCTGAAAACTATAAAACACTGATGAAGGAAATTAAAGATGATACAAAGATATGGAAAGATATCCCGTGTTCATGGATTGGAAGAATTAATATTGTAATGTACATCCTACCCAAAGCAATCTACACATTTAATGCAATCCCCATCAAAATACCCCTTGACATTTTCACAGAATTACAACAAATAATTCTAAAATTTATATGGAACCACTAAAGATCCTGAAGAGCCAAAGCAATCTTGAGAAAAAAGAACAAAGCTGGAGGTATCAGACTGACTTCAGACTACACTACAAAGCTTCAGTAATCAAAATAGTATGGTACTGGCACAAAAATAGACACATAGATCAGTGAAACAGAATAGAGAGCCCAGAAATAAACTCAGTCACTTATGGTCAATTAATGACAAAGAAGGCAAGAATATACAATGGAGAAAAAACGGTCTCTTCAATAAGTGGTACTGGGAAAACTGTACAGCTACATGTAAAATGAAATTAGAACATTTTCTCACACCACTTACAAAAATAACCCCAAAATGGATTAAGTATCTAAATATAAGACTAGAACATCTAGAAGAAATCACAGGCATAACATTCAGACATAAATCAGAGCAATATTTTTTTGAATGTGTCTCCTAAGGCAAAGGAAACAAAAGCAAAAATAAACAAATGAGGCCTAAATAAACTTAAAAGCTTTTGCATGGCAAAGGAAACAATTAACAAAACAAAAAGACAACCTACTGAGTGAGAGAAAATATTTGCAAATAATATGACCAATAAGGAGTTAACATAAAAAATATATAAACAACTCAAACAACTCAATGTCAAAAAACAACACACCTGATTAAAAAGTGGGCAGAAGAACTGAATAGACATTTTTCCAAAGAAGATATACAGGTGGCTAGCAGGCATGTGAAAAGATGCTCAACAGTGCTTGATCATTAGAGAAATGCAAATCAAACCACAATGAGTTATCAACTCACACATGTCAGAATGGCTATCATATGACTACAAATAAACTGGTAAGGATGTGGGGAAAAGCAAACCCTGACACACTGTTGGTAGAAATGTAAATTGGTGCAGTCACTAGGGAAAACAGAATAGAGGTTCCTCAAAAAACTAAAAATAGAACCACCACATGATCCCGCGATTCCACTCCTGGGTATGTATCTGAAGAAAACAGAAACATTAATTCTTAAAGATACATGCACCCCAACGTTCATAGCAGCATTATTTATAATTGCCAAGATATGGAAACAACCTAAGTTGCCAAGATATAGAAACAACCTAAGTGTCCAACCACAGATGAATGGATAAAAAAGATGTGGTGTACATATAGAATGGAATGCTACTCAGCCATGAAAAAAATAATGAAATTCTACCATTTGCAACAACATGTATGGACCTAGAGGGTACTATGCTTAATGAAATAAATCAGACAGAGAAAGACAAATACTGTATGATTTCACTTATATGTTGAATCTAAAAACAACAACAAATGAATGGAAAAAATAAAACAGATTCACAGATGTAGAGAACAAAATATTGGTTACTAGTGGAGTGAGGGAAGGGGGAGGGGCAAGATAGGAGTAGAGGACTAAGAGGTACAAACTGCTTTGTATAAAAGAAACTACAAGAATATATTGTACAGCACAAGGAATATAACCAGTATATTTTAATAACTTTAAATGGAGCATAATCTATAAAAATATTGGATCACTACATTGTACACCTGAAACTAATATTGTAAATCAACTATATTTCAATAAAAAAAGAAAAAGAAAAAACGTTGAATAAATGTATAAAAATTATATTGCTTAAATATCAGGTTAATAATTAGCTTTTGTTGGGAAAAAAACATGAAATTACTACTGGATGCTTTCTCAAGGCCATAAACCGTTAAGTCTGTGTTTTTTCAAACACTGAGCAACTTTTAAAACTACCAGTCACCAGCTAATCCCGACTTATTAAATCAATCTCCTCACATGATTCTAATGAATGTACCGCAGGGTTGAGATACAAAGCACTGAAAAGTCAAACAAACAATTTAGTGCATGGTTTCTCAAACATTTACTGTGGGGGCTGACTGGTGCATTTCAAGATGTGTAGCTGCATCCCTGGGCCTCTACCTACTAGATGCAATCAGCACCCAATCCAGTTGTGACAATCAAAAATGTCTCCAGAAAATGTCAAATGCCTCCTGGTGGGGGTAGGAAATTGCCCTTGGTTAAGAATCACTGATTCAGTATACAGCAACTAGCATTAAAAACAAACAAACAAGAAAAACTAAAATACAAATAGACTAAACGAGAACAAAAATAGAATGCATCACACATAGTAAGTGTATATATTGCATTAAGAATTTTTGTTTTGATTAGATTTGTATAAACTGGGTTGCTATGTAAAATGTATTTCTTACTGTGAATTGGAATCAAAAAACCTGAAAGTTGCTGCAAAGGTCAACCTTTGACCTACTGCTCATAAGAAATGGCAAAAACACAAAGAAATGACAATCAAGAGGGAAATATAAGACTTAGAAGCCTAGCATAAAATCAGGAGTTCCAGGAAGAGAAAAAGAAACAAATGCAGATGTAATTAAATAAATAATAGAAGAAAATCTTCTTGAGTTAAAGGCTTGAGTGCAGGTTTCAAGAGCTTAGAGCATTACAAGTAGGAATTAAAAAAAAAAAAAGACACCACACTCCACTGGAAGTCCTAAATTTTAAGGAGAACGGAAAGGTTTTCCAAACCTTCAGAAAGCATAAGTTCCTTATGAGGAAAGACTAGCATCAAATTTGTTATCTATAACAGTAGAAGACAACCTCAAACTACTTAGGTGTAATTAAGAAACTTACATCAAGATATGATATGTATATGGGCAAAATGTAGACAGTTTGGGACCTGCAAGGATTTGAAAGTATATCAACCAAAGTATATATGATGAAAACAGTGGAGGATGAACACTAACCAAGTGACAATTATATCAAAACAAGAGATTTCACAATAAGAGAAGAAAATAAACTTGGTGATCAAAGAATCTTAAGACCTGAATGTAAACAGAAGATGGCAATGTAGCTGGCATTTACAATATAACTGTTAAATAAGGATTTTTAAAATGTAAGAGATATCATGTTGGGGAAATCCTACCAATAGCTTGGAACTCAATGTTTTAAATGATTCTTAGTAACATTGGGTAATAACTGCAGAAAAGAGTTAAGAATAAAGAGGGATAAAGCTTACAGGGTCCTATATAACCTTCACTATGGCTATCTTCTTTCCTCTCAATGTCCTTCCTTCTGTTATTCCAGCGCATCAGATTTCTTTCCACCTGAGGGCTTTTGCACGCGTTCTATCCCCTACCCTTTGCACAGCTAACTCCTTTATCAACCTTCAGTCTCAATCTAAGTAACACCTCTTTAGAGAATCCATTCCTGAATGCCCTATCAAAGGCTGTTGCTCCCAAAGTTAAATCACGTTTTATTTCTTCCTAGAAATGATCAATATTTGAAAAAACTTGTGTCTGCCTCTTCTTTTAGAATACAAGGAGCATGAGAGCAAGTAACTGTCTACCATGTTTGCCATTAAATCCCCAGCACTGCAAACAATGACTAATAAGCTGTGGGCAATTAACTAAAAATTTTTGAACAAATGAATGAATGTACTGAAGAAAGAAAATAAAATAAATAAGGTAGTAAGTAGAAACTTTGTTTAAATTGTTTCTGTAGTTAAAGAAGCACACATTGTATTTTTATAATTTTTGAAAGGGAATTTACTATAAAAGAAAAAAACAAAGAAAACAAGGTTAGGGAAAAAAAGATCTTTGTGGAATAGGACCAAAGGAAAAGCTGTATTTCTACTTTGCTCACACCTCATGTTTTTCTGCTTTTTTTCTCTTGATTAGGTGCTTCATTAGCATATCACAGTCAGCCTTCCATATCAGTGGGTTCTGCATCAGCAGGTTCAACCAACCACAGATCCAAAATAGTTGGGAAAAAAAAATCCAAAAAGTTCCAAAAAGCAAAACTTGAATTTGCTGCATGCAATGGCAACAATTTACATAGCATTTACAATGTATTAGGTATTATAAGTAATTTAGAGATGATTTAAAATATATGGGAGGATGCATGTAGGTTATATGCAACTACTACACCATTTTATATAAAGGACTTGAACATCTGAGAATTTTGGTATTCGCAGGGGGCCCTGGAACCAATCGGATACTGAGGGATGACTGTACTAACAATTTAAAGTGGTTTTTTTTTTTTGGCCTCCCTCCATTTTTATGTAGGGTATTTTCTTGGCCTAAATGTACATGTCACTTCCACCAAAGAACAAAAGTCCTAGGAACACCACAGTATTCCTCACTAGTAACACCGTGGTGCTGGTATTCTCTGCCTTAGGGAAGTAAAAAAGCTACTGTTAAGTTCTGAGGTAAAGCTGACAGATCAAGGAATGCACGCAGAACAAGTATGCACTCTGCCTCCATTGCTAAACAGAGGTCACACTCACAAAAGAATTCACATCACACCCTATTCTGAAACCTCTCATGCCTTCTGCTCATCTCACGCTACGTTCTCCCTAGATTTTTCCTCCACTCCAACAGCTTCAACTGCCTTTCATATGCCAATGATTCTTTTCATCAAAACTGTAAGAAACACCATACGGTTATGAAACTCTAAAGAAGATAAAACAGGCCAATTAAAGTATGCTACAATGCCTTAACAACAGTCCCATGCAACACAGAACTAGTCACACCAGACTTTCATGCTTCGATATTACTTTTAACTAGCCCCATGGATAAGGCAATTTCCTCTGGTGTCTTCAATTTCAATGCTTGGCATGTGAAATGCCAACGCTTTGCATTTAACACAGCTTTTTTCACTTGTGGCTATTTTCCCTTTTTAGGTCTCATAAAGCATTTGTTGCTTCAGAAAGAAAATACAAAATTGTTTATTCCTGAAATCAACACACAAATTACAAACAATGCAAAACTGCTTGTCCAAAAAGGATTTGAGGAAGCCATTTATTATAAGCCACAACCTGTTTTCAGAGATGTCAAAACGTGCATCTTATAATTAAGATATATATCTTAGACCTGTAACACTCAAGTTATATACAGATGCTTATTCAAAATTATTACCTGGATATCCCAAAGATACCTCAAATCACCACACACAGACCTGAACTCATAATCTTTCTTCTTGAGTCTGATACTACATCTATCCTCCCTTTCTCACATAACACTGACATCCAACAGTTTCTAAAAGCAGGTACTCTAGATTTCCTCTACCTCTTACTACCAATATTGCTTAAGTCACCTAGCCCTATCCATTCTATCCCCAAAATATCTCTCAAATTTATGTCAAGTTCCTTCCTTCTCCTCAAACCTTAGTTCAGGATAACATCTCTTACAGTAAGACATAAATTACGGTAGGAGTTATAATGTCTTACTGGTTAATTTTTTAAATAGCATGATATCCATCCTCTACCTAAAAAGTTTCAGGGGCTCATCACTGGTTGCAAGAAAGGGTACAAACTCCTTACCATGATAAAACAGGCCCATCATAACCTAATATCCAAGCTACCATTTTCTTACCTAATCTGCATCTACTACCTCCAAACATTCTCACAGAACTTTGCTATGTCATGCTTAGTATACCAGTTTATCTACTTTATTGGCTTTTTAGCTATACTTCTTTGTATTATTTTTAGTGGTACATTTTTTAGTTCTAGAATTTTCATTAGGTTCTTTTTTAGAATTCCATTTCTCTGCTGATATTCTCCACCTTCTTACCAATTGACCATCTTTTCCTCTACATTCTTTAACAGTTTTAAAAGTTCTTGTCCCTAATTCAAACATCTGCAAGTTTGCTTATATCAACTATTTTTTCTCTTGACTATGAACCTCACTTTCCTTTCTTAATGTCTCTTAATACTTCTATTTTCATCAGACATAATATATAAAAGAACGATAGATATTGAAATAGATATTTTCCCCCAGTGAACGTACTTCACTTTCTCATCAAACAGCTAGAGTGAAGAATAGAGCTCTTCAATATATAATTAGAGGAGTTCATCTGGGTTGGAGCTGAGTTGCTCCTTTATTTAGTTCCAGTTCACTTCTGGTTTCAAATGTATTGAGGATGGAATCAGGTCTCTCTCTGCCTCTAGCAAGGCTTTGGGATCTAAGTACTGTAAGACTTTAAGATATTTCTCTCTCTAGCTCAGTCCCAACTTTCTTCACCACTGCTTACTCAGCAAAAGTCCTGATGAGATTTGGCTTCTTGGGTGAACTAGCTCTGTGTTTGAGGATCCTATCCTCCAATCTGTCATGTCAGCTCACATGTGGCTGATAAAGTTCAGCTGGTTTCTCCTAGGGCCATAAAAGATCCCTTGTCTATAGTAGGCTTGCTCCTTTGCATGCCTATGCCTCCAGGCTCAGTTAATGCTCTCAGGGATACAAGCAGCCACCAATCTCTTTGTGCCTAGGTGCACCTAAGAAGGGTCATCTTCCTCTTGAACTTGGTTCATTTAATTTCTTTGTGACACAGTTCTCCAATGAGTTTTTAAAAATACAAGATTTAAAAAAAAAATACAAGATTTTAAATTATGTGTTTTTCTCCCTCATTGTTACACAGAGAGCAATGGTCTCCCGAAATCTTCTAGAGCCATCATTCTTCTCTTATTGAAAGGTTATGCTCTCACCCCTCCTTACTACCATCTTCAAACTCAAATGTTATCTTTTCTGAAAAATTTGCTCACCTTCCTCTAGGCAGCTGGTGGCTTCTTTTTACTGTCATTGCCTGTTTACTCATCTGTGTTCTCCACTCGTCTGTGAATTCCTTTCACTCACCTGTGTTCTCCACTAGCCTGTGCAAATATAATGACATACACTGTAGCTGTGGACAGATGGTGGGAAAGGAAGGTAGGCAGAAATCAGTAGGGCAAAATATGTGTTCATGAAAGGAAAAGATGTATGTTGGCTTTTAAATATATCTCTGCATCCAAGACCACACTGTACCTAATCCATATATTAATTGATAAATTATTGCTTCAACAGCTAAAACTGTTTTCTCTGAACAAACTGAGAATTACCAGTAAGCCAAGAATTATATATATGTTCAAATAAAACTTAATGATGGAAAACTTTGCTGATTCCAAATGAAATGTATATCCTTAAAAAAAGTACCAAGTAATACTACTGGCCAATAGGGAGGAGGCCCTAGTATACTATCATGTTTTACAAGAGAACTGCTCAGCTCTCTAACTTTAGCACATTCTATAAACACCAGAATTAAACTGCAGTCTGTAATATGCTCTCTGTTATATTTTTACATGACTCTATGTTATGCCATTTATAAAAGCAGCTATTTATACTCCTAATGTAAAGAGGTATGATTGCTTGACTGTATCAGAGTTTTCTTCAACTATTTAATGAATAAAGTTCCATTCTCAACATGAAAAAAAAAATCCTTCAACACCTGCACAATCACACATAGCAGAGATTTACAAAGAACATGATGCATTACTCTAATAACAGAGTAGGGAAAGGATATACCCTGATCACAGTACTTTAAATATACTACTTTTGATATCTGAGAAATTCCTAAGGCAGAAGTACTAGGAGGTGTTAAAAGAATTTGTCCAGGACGGTAAATCAACTTAGAAAGCTTAATGTTGATTATCTAGGGTAAAGAGAATAGAAGCGATGACAGAAAAAAGATACGGCCAAAACAAATAATTTAGTCAGAGTTCTTGGTAAAAAGAATTTAAAAGCTAGAAGTTTATTTTTACATTTCTTGTTAATTTTAAAAATGTCTTAGAACTGAACAGAAGGGTAATTTAAAATGACATTCTATTAAACACATAAATCATTTTAAATGATTAAATTAATCCATAAAACAAATACCTACATCTGGAAAAACCAGAACTGGAATTTCTAGTAAAACTATTCTTAAACATTTTAAAACATGTTTTAAAAGAGTAATGGATTTTCCAATGCCTAAGAAAGATTTTGTCGTAAGTTGTCCCTGCATCTACAGTTAGGCTATCTACAGGTGTCATCATCCTATCAGATGATATGAGGAGTAACTGCTAAGCAAGTATATTCACACCACAGCAGAAATTAATCTACAAGAACCCTAAATGCACAGGTATTAATTAGGATGGTTGTACTGTAGTTTTATCTTACACAGAAAATATTTAAATGACAGGTGGTGAAATGTGAGTCTGTGATTCAATCACTCAAAAACTATCAGCACTAAGGCAATATAAATGTAAAAGACTTTTGAAAGTGCTTGTGGATTTTTATATGTCTACATAGAGCAATAAGAAACTAAGAGTTTGACTTTTTGTTGTTTTCCTAGGCAACCAGCTGTAATTGGAGGAAAAAAGTGAGTTACGAAAGGCAGTGACTGGTTTCGCAAATGTTGACCTTCTAAGTGGGTAGTTTCTTAAGATAAAAGGAATATGCTAAAGAAAATAAGGTTCATTTACTGACTGTAGAAATTTCTTAATATGCTTATGTGGTCTCACTAAAGTAGAGAAGACTCACGTCAGCAAGAAAAAAAAAATCAATAAGCGACTGGGCAAAGATCAGAAGGACACCATATTTAAGGATTGTTATTTCATAGTTCCCATGGAGATGGATACAGAAAAGCATGAGCAGTATGAGTGATGCAGAGCCACTGGCCATCCAGATTAGACTGGCTACTACCAAGATAAAAATAAATACAATTAAGTTTTATAAGGTGACTAGATTACTTCAAAGTACTCCATAGGCTAGCCACTCAAATATCTCCTAATGGTTTCTTAATCTCAACTCTCAAGAACTGGGGTCAGAGCATTTCTGAATAGGGACAATACTAAAAAATGCCTTCTCCTTGTCTTTATCTTCAGTACATAAAAAAGAAAAAGAATCACAATCTATTACTTTTAATTAAAACATGTACAATATAATACATCAAATTAAATCACTATTAGACTTGAGCTCATTTTTATTAACTGAATAAATGAGAAAAAAGTGTGTTTTCTTAAGAATTCCTATTAACTCTTTTTTTGCAGTACACGGGCCTCTCACTGTTGTGGCCTCTCCTGTTGCGGAGCACAGGCTCCATAAGCGCAGGCTCAGCGGCCATGGTTCACGGGCCTAGCCGCTCTGCGGCATGTGGGATCTTCCCGGACTGGGACACGAATCCGTGTCCCCTGCATCAGCAGGCAGACTCTCAACCACTGCACCACCAGGGAAGCCCTATTAACTCTTTATGTAGATGCAAAAATAATTCTTAATGGGCAAAAGTAATCAGTAACTAATTTGAGGATTTATAAAATAAGAGAAAGGATGAGAAAATTTGCTATCAGTATTAAGATACAAGAAAATAAATTTCAATGAAGACAAAGAGAAGTCATTTAAAAAAAAATAAATCCAATAATTTAACATGAAAACTGGAGGGAAGAAACCACAGAAAAACATATAGTGCTTTGACAGGGAGATCAGCTCAGTGCTTTGTGACCACCTAGAGGGGTGGGATAGGGAGGGTGGGAGGGAGACGCAAGAGGGAGGGGATATGGGGATATAAGTATATGTATAGCTGATTCACTTTGTTATACAGCAGAAACACAACAATGTAAAGCAATTATACTCCAATAAAGATGTTTAAAAATATATATATAATGCTTTGATAAATTACAATGAGGAACCCAAAAATTTTAAATGAACTTACAACAAAATTGGAAGGACAAATGACAAAAACAAACCCCCAACAACAACAGAAGTCCCTTTTCAGATCTAATCATTCTTTTGCACATGACTCTAAACAGGGCATATCTTTAATATTCTCTCAAATTTATAGATCCCATTACCAGAAGTTAGCAGCATGAAAAAGATTAAAGGAAATATGTGAAACTCAAGCCTGAAGAGATTTTTTTCTTTAGAAGTAAATAAGTAGTAGAGGAACTTAAAAATATAAGATGTCAATTAAAACGTACTAAAATTACATAAGTGTATAAAACACTAGAGAACTAAATTACAGGACCTCCCTGGCTGTCCTGTGGATAAGACTCTGCGCTTCCAATGCAGGGGGCGTAGGTTCAATCCATGGTTGGGGAACTAATGTCCCACAGGCCGTGTGGTGTGCGTGGCCAAAAAAATTAATAAATAAATTAAAAAAATTTTTAAGTTAAAAAAAATGTAAAAAAAAGAACTAAATTACAAATAGAATATTATATTTATATATGATATAATTTATAATATATTTATTTGCTTCAAATAATATAGAAAGGAAGGAAGTGGCTGAGAGTATTAGATGAAACATTAGTAATGAGTTGATAACTATTGAAACTGAGTGATGGTTACTCCATTCCAGGGTCCTCAACTCCCAGGCCGTGGACCGCTACCAGTCCACGGCCTATGAGGAACCAGGCCGCACAGCAGGAAGTGAGTGGCGGGCGAGTGAGCGAAGTGTCATCTGCCGCTCCCCATGCTCGAGTTCACCCCCACCCCCACACCCATCTGTGAAAAAACTGTCTTCCACAAAACCGGTCCCTGGTACCAAAAACATTGGGGACCACTGCTCTATTCTACCTACTTGTACGTATGTTTGAAGTTTTCCATAAACAGGTATATTTTAAATTAATTATTTAATCATAATATCTTGACAGGACGGTTTATTATCATGATTACTAAATCAATAATGTTTTAGGCATTTAAAGAAAATATTATCCTTCATATGTAAAGAAGACACTAGCGATCCAGCAATAGTAAAACAACTGCTCTTAAGAGTTTTACAGAATAACTAATCCATATTGTCGCTCAAAGTCTTTCACACAGTTCCTCTTGAGGACAACTCTATGTATTTAAAAGATTAGCAGGTAAAGTAAGGCTGAACGTTCACTTGGAAGTTAACCAGCCTTTATCAGAAACAAACCCAAAGCAATACATTTGAATTTAAGGAGTAAACAATTTTTTTAAAACAAACAAGACAGAAAAGGCAAAGAATGCTACAAAGCTTCTCTCTTACCTTGACCAAGATGGGATGGTTTTTGAGAAATTATGTGGCCACTGCCATCTAAAACATACTGGGTGCTAAAATTATCAGCAGCAGTCCTTGTCGTAATTAAAACCTGGAATAAAAAAAACTCTAATAAAATTATGATTTTAGTTATTGCAGTGGGCTTATTGTAAAATTAGATTTAAAATAATAATTATATATTTCCTTGATTGATAGAAGTTTTACTTAATAAGGTCTTACAACCATTTCTCTTGAAATATTCCTTAGAGTTACACTAATAAGCAATAGGCTAGCTTACATTTTCTATGTTGCAAATTACCGATTTTTATTTCAAATATTTTACCTTAATTAAAACATACACAAATCAGTATACTTGAAATGGCTATTTGTATTGTATGTATTAAATGACTTACATCTGTAAAATCAAATCAACTGCATTAGGGAAGCTTGCTTTTTAACAGACAATTCCCATAAATTTGTTGGCAAAGTGAAAAATCCTTTTGTAAAGTGATCATTCCCTCCTTCCTTTATATTCTGATAAAACTGCACTTCTCTATTTCAAGTTAATGGTTCAAAAGAGTAAAAATAAATAAATTATACATATATGTATATTTATGTGCAGTTTTCTTAAACCCAAGCTTTGAACTCATTGTTTTAAATGTAAAATTTTTATCAATTAAAAAACTAGCATTAAAACATGTAAGAAAGGATTCCATTCAGCATGAAAATATTTCCTAAGATGTTACAGTCATAGAAATATAAATATTAAGAATGTCTGAACTCTTCTGAGCCATCCTCACCCTCAGCTTTCTATTTACCTACTTTGTGAGATTACTAGAAGTGTACATGCTATGACAGTAGTAAAACATTCCATTATCAGAAAATACCATAGGTGGGCAGTGGGAATGCTGGCAAAAAAAAGCAGGGTGGATTCAGAAAAGGGTAGCCTCCTCACATTTCTAGTGAGTAATGTTGATCCAAAACTGGGAGCAATCTTTCTCAGCCATCCATGAACTCAGCAGAGCTAGCTTAAAATAAATCTATATAATTTAGAAAGAAGCCACAAATATACAGCTCCACTGTTGGAACTCATCCAGGTCCAGCTGGGTCTACATTTAATGGTTCTGTCACCAAGTCCTAACCATGCCCTGATTTCTGGTAGGCCAAATGGCTCTGTGGAACATGTCGGTACCATGAAGGGAAAACCAGAGTCACCACAAAAAAAATTTGGTTTCTCTAGCTTACAGTCCTAGTAGAGTCTATTAGGTTCTGTCTAAGGGTGACGTCCATAAAATCCTTATTAGAGGCTCATTGCTGCAGGCCGCTATTTCTGTCAAAACTGTTCCCTCAAAGAGTTGTACCTGAAACAAAGTTGTGAGCCTCTGTATACTCTTAAGTGATTATTCTACTTCTTCTAAAAATATATTCCATGGTTCAAAAGTTGTACTTTAAAAGTTTTCCTGATAACCAATCTCAATCTTCCTACCTACATCCCAACTCTATTGTGTCCAACAGTGATTTCCTCTAGTAAAGTTTGTTTAAAACAAAGAAGACAGAAATTGCTAGAGATTTTCTTTCCTGTTTCTAATTTAATTACTCTATGATTGTCCCTTTAAAAACAATTCTACATTTAACCAACCACTTCTCCAAAATGCCAAGGTTAACTGAATTCCATTTCTATTCTCCAAAGAGCTAGCCACCTGACCTAAAGCTGGTGTCACTGAGCAAAGGCAGCCCTGAAACTCTGAGTTCTAGTACTAACCCTGCCAGTGGCTTGCTAGATGGTCCTGAATAAATGATTACACTATCATTTTAAGAGGACGGTGATGGTAAGATGAAGATGATGCTAATACTTTATAAGGTTACATGGGTTTTTGTGTTAACTACTTAAGGGCATTTTACAGATATCAACGTGTTCATCCTTTAAACACATTAGTGAATAATAAATATACTCCAGCCAAGATAAACTGAAGTGCTAAAAAACAAAATAGGACCTTAGTGGTCATAATGTAACATTTATGTTATGGTAAAAAAAAAAAGAGAACACAATATTGTTTTCCAATGTCAAATTTTAAAAAACTAGAATGTTTAGGGTACTATGAAATTTATTTAGATAGGAAATGCTTTGCAATTCACTTCAAAAGACAGTGAAAGATAACATGCCTAAGCACGTTTCACAAATTCATGAAATATAGTGTGTTCCTCAAAGCAAAAAATTGTATTTCAAGAGTTCATTTCATCATATGACCCTGTGTCCTGGGCAGGAAACCTTTTTTTGGATGAGGCACAGGTTCAGAATGTGTTAGCTGTGAAGCAGCTAACACATTCGAATCTGTAGCAACTCCACCATCAGGAGCATCTCCAATATTACAAATTATTACTGGTGCTTCCTACTAGAGACATTGAGGAATTGTGGCAGTGAATGAATCTAGTGGTGTCAAGAAAAGAAATAAATAAATTTATTTTAAATAATTTTAAAATGAGAGGTTTATTTTAAAAGAAGTTTTAGAAGTCCTTAGAGGTTATATTAGTTATCAGTTATTAAAAACTGACTGTCTGGTCCAGTTACTGAGTTTCAAGAAATTATAGTACTATTACAAAGTTAAAATTACATAAAAGCATTTAAATTTTAGATAAGCACAATTTTTCTCAATGTTTTAAAAAGAAAGTAAATTGAAAAGCTTAGGATGTATCCTAGCAATTCATGAGAAAAAAATATCCTCTCTTGACAAAAATTCATTGAAGATAATCATATTAAAGTTTTGTGGGTTTTTTTGTTTTGTTTTGGCTGACTTTTGGACAAATACTTTGGCACAAAAACACAAATCTGAAAACTAAGGTAAATGGTCCTCATGATTCAGCTAAAATGTGGACTGTGCATGGATCACTGAAATGTCTTTTTCTTTCTCTGTGTGAGTATGCCTGCCTGCCTGTGCATAACTATACTATGATTTCAGAGCCTTCCTCCAGATGGTCCACTGAGGGAGACTAGCAACAGGGAGATCTTGGCCCTGGCTTTTCTCCTTTCAGCAGTTTTATTATTTGTGAGAAGGCTGCATTTATTTAGGAAGCAGGATAAACCAAGTGTTTCAAAAATCCTGTGCCTATTCTAATTAAAGCCTTACCACAATGGCTCTAAAGGACACAGGAGGTATCCTACACTGTGGAACAGGAAGCAGGAAACAGCAGAATGAAGCTAGAGGCCTCCCTCTACTACTCTTTTATAGCTATGTGGAACCACAAATAAGGGCACCCCAACTCCCATCTTCAAAACAGAATGACTTAGCTTCTCATTCTGCCCCCCTTCAGCCATGGAGGTTTAATGTAACATAAAACAAAAACAAATCTATACATCCCTTTTCATCTCATCACAAAATGTATAATGAACTTGATAGATCAAAATAACACATAGCACATTATAACCACTTTAAAAAATTTGGATGAATGAATCAATAAACATGAGTTTTATGCAAGAGGATGGCTGGCAACTCTTCTAATTCTTCCCAAGGAAAAACAAGAGAAAAAAGTGAACTTAAGCTACAGAATAAAGACCATTGGTGAGAATTAGAAGGAATTTACCTAGGAATGGCAGTTAAATTTTAGAAAGGATTTCCTGAAAATGTTGAGGAGTCTGCATAAACTTTGAAAGTTAAGATGAAATACTGCTTACCAACAAGAGAATGAGCAAGGCTGATGATGCCATCACCTTACGTGATACAGACGCATGCTACTTTTCACATTCAAGTCCAGAATAAAAATAACTTTCATCTTCATGGTACATGACCATATTCTAGATACTTTAATACATATTATTTCATTTAACTCTCAAATCATTATCTGCACTTTATAGATTAAAAAAAAATTGGCTCTCGGAAAAGTCAACCTGTTTTATGCCTTTGGCCAACTCTCTTATTTAAACTCTTGGAAATGATAATTAGGCTTCTGAATCTTCGTCCAGAGTGGGTTCTAATTTGAAGAAAACAAAACAAATCAAAACTGTTTTGTATTCCTCTGAAAACTGAGATGTAATTTAGCCTCCATTTAAAATCTATTTCAAAAAACTTACACGAGTTTCTCATACATTTCCTTGGAGGAAAAAAAGGTCATTTTTAACATAATGTATACAAAATATCAGCCTAAAAGGAAATAAAATCTTTTATTGTGTGTTTTATTATGTAACAGGAAGAATATATACAAACAGTCTTCTTAAAAAATTTTATGAACAGGTCAAAACAGGATTTTCACTATCTCTAGCTCATTCTAGTCAGTATGCTAGTAATTAGTATCAGGAATTTAACACTGAAGACTGACAAATATCCCAAGATTATTGCTCCACAAACAACAATAAATTTCAAGAGAAGTTATGCTTGATGATACAATTTTTAAAAAATCGTATCAATTTGTTTCAGTCACTGACACCTTCATCGCAGATTATGGAAGCAGTAATTCCAGTTTTAAATACCAATAGATCACTCTGTAGATATAAATTTTTTTTTTACTCTTTTGGACTGTTTAAGATTGGAAGTCATTTTATAATTGACAAATTAGGAAAACTGCCCATTCTTTTAAAATGTATAAATAAAAAAACAGAATTAGACGTATTTTAAATTTCTTCACCCAATTTTGCTGAAAGTCTAGTTAATTTTTTCTTTTTATAACTAAAATTATTAACATCTTTAAAATAATCTAACAAAAAATAATTTCAACAGTTTTGGGTGATGGCTGTTTAACAGTGTGACAAAACTATATACCAATTGCATATTATCAATCTACCGAGTCTGAGATGATTTACATCTGTATGACTTTAAATTATCTACATCAGTTAGTTTGGCAGACAAAATGACCAAATCACTAATTTTTATTATGTAACTGCAATCTCTATCCAAAGATTTTCAAAATAAGTTGGAGCCTTTAAAATAAACATGCAACTTCTATACCTGAAACTTCAATTCTTTCTGAATGGTAAAGAATATTGTTTAAAAAGTTGAATTTTGGGCTTCCCTGGTGGCGCAGTGGTTGAGAGTCTGCCTGCCGATGCAGGGGACACGGGTTCGTGCCCTGGCCCGGGAAGATCCCACATGCCGCGGAGCGGCTGGGCTCATGAGCCATGGCCACTGAGCCTGCGCGTCCGGAGGCTGTGCTCTGCAGCGGGAGAGGCCACAACAGTGAGAGGCCCGCGTACCGCAAAAAAAAAAAAAAAAAAAAAAGTTGAATTTTTTCCCCAAAAAAGCACTCATTAATTTGCCTTGCTGAATAACAATTTTTAATTTTTAAATGTAATTGACCTTAACAACCAGGTATTACTTTCTGTGTTTCTGAAATACTATTCAGAACCCTCCCATATAATTTTTAACTTGACTACCCCTTGATAACCTCTCTATTGAGCACTGTGGGCCCGAGTATATTTATTATTTTAATATGAGGTTTTTTGTGGGGTTTTTTTTGTGGTACGCGGGCCTCTCACTGTTGTGGCCTCTCCCGTTGCGGAGCACAGGCTCCGGATGCGCAGGCCCAGCGGCCATGGCTCACGGGCCCAGCCGCTCTGCAGCGCGTGGGATCCTCCCGTACCGGGGCACGAACCCGCGTCCCCTGCATCAGCAGGCAGACTCTCAACCACTGCGCCACCAGGGAAGCCCCAATATGAGGTATTTTTAAACTTATAAATACCTTTATAACCATGCTAGTAAGAAAGCAGCATGACCTACTGTGGAAAACTCATTACTGAGAGGCATGAGATTGTAAATGAATTTTTGGCTTTGCCATGGATACATTATGTGTCTCTAAACAGGTCAGAATTTTAATATTCCATTTACTTCACTGTGCACAGTTCCTCTGAAGTAAACTACTTAGCACAGAACCCTGCATACAGCAGATACTGAAATATTAGCTGACTGATTATTAGACTGTGTTTTGAAGTTGAGGTGAGAAAACCTGGCATTTGGCTTCACAAGACCTCGTTTTCCTTATCAGTAAGATAAGGAGACTAAACCATAAAAGACTGAGATGGAGACCAGCACTGGGGAGTGCTCCAGAGATGATCACTTGTGAGGGCAGGGCAGAAAGAGAAGTGAGGCTGTGCCATAGTCACAAGGCCTTGGCAGACCCCAGGGGGGCACTCTGGAGCAGAAACAGCACTGCAGAGCTGCTTCTGAATTGGAATAAGGCCTTTACAACCCCGCATCAACTAGTTATTGGATGGCAGGTTGCCCTGTATGAAGTGGGTAAGGGTCCACTACTAATACAAGAGGCCCCTGTATAAGAAACAATCAAATCTAAATCATCAAAAAATCTGTGACAAAATAGTACTTACTGTAAGATTCCATTCAAATCAAGTTCAAGTACAGGTATGACTAATCTATGTTGATAGGGATCAGAATAGACATTACCTTTGAGGTGTACTAAATGGGAGGGGACATGACAGAAAACTTCAGGGATGCTGATAATGGTCTAAATCTTGATCTGAAGTATACATACTTAAATATTCACATACTCACACACACACTCACACTTATCTATGCGTGATTTTCCCAGACTTACAAGAAAAGAGAGTCCACAAAATACTGGAATATTTTCTAAGATAAACACTTGACATTGCAATATGTAAACTGAACATAATTTTTTTAAAGCTTATAGTTTTCTATTATTGTGATACTTTGACAATTTTTTTATTCCTTTTGTGATTTTGATGAACAAAATTATTTTAAATATTTATACTTAAGGCATTCAAATGCTTCAAAAATAAAACAAGGCAAAATGATAAACCTGGATATCAAGTGGGCTTAAGTAATCAAATAAAAAAACAAGACAGAGAGTATCGCAGGATAAGGACTTGCAAAACTGCCATCTAAAATCAGAACTACAGTGAAAATTTGGAGAAATCATGGCTGATGTACAATGTATTTTAAAAAACTAAGTATAGTACTGCCACCTAGCAGACAAAGTTGATAATGACCAACTTCAGTTCTGAAAGGTTATTATATACATCTTATAGAAAATACAGAAACGCTAAACAATATATTTTTGAACGATACTTGCCAAAATAAGGCTTAACAACTATAACTATCTGCCAAATTTGGACGACTGCTAAAAAAGCGAATACTTTTATTCTCAAACAAATTATATGATTTCTAAAATAGCCACTGAGAACTCCAACAATAGTACTAGCACTGGGAGCTTCAAAGCTTCCGTGGTACAAATCCCACCCCATTTTAAAAACAGACTCTTTGTACAAGATTCTAGGGCTACAGGTTCCCATACACAGTCTCTGGGGATAAAAATGGGCAATGGCCAGTTGTACCCTCTAGTTGCTCTTCCCTAAAATCTATCTGGAGACTCAGTGAACTCTAAATAAAGCAAGAGCTGAGAAAGATAGAGAAAGCACACGGTGTGCTAGATTTTGGATAGAGATTTTAAGCAGAATGCACTTAACGAATGACAAGGTCTTTCCTTCTTTAGTGATGTCTGAACATCTGGATTCTAACAAGCAAGGGCCCTTAGTCCTCTGTGCCAGAATAGCAAAACCTCCCACTTTAACCTCTACCTCTTCCCCAACCCACAATTCTTCTTTCTTACATAGGCATCAGCTTACAGAGTCCCGAAGTAAAGAGTAAGTGAATACCTAGCTGGGGCCCTTTCCACAGAAAACAGAAAATCTACACTTTGCCAGCATTCTAAAGGCAAAAGGGCCAAGGGAAAACCAAAATAAGCCTGAAGAATATATCATTGCTGGGGAGACTAGGCTACTAAATAGATAAAGAAATAGCAACAATATCTCATGTCCTTGCCACTTTTCTGGGACAATACGTATAAAGTCCTAGCATTTTACTGCACCTGTGCACGCTCACCCAAACAGGGTCTGCCAGCCTAAGCACAAAAGAAAGGATACACAGCCACTGGGCAAACCTAGGTAGCTAAAGAGATCCTCACAATTACCATGTCACTCACTGGCACACAGATACTATCACACTATAAAACAGAGCCTAACACACACAGAATAACAGTACAGCACAAAGAAACTAGTGATCAAACATAACTGAGATACATGGAAATGAAGAGATCAAGGTTCTAGATGGGCTTTGCCACAAACTAGTTATGTAACTTAGGGCAGAGGCAGTGACGTATAATTGGTACTATGCAATGGAGTGGGTCAGGCACTGAACTTAAGGGTTCATAGAAATTGAAAACATCTAGCAATCAGGAGAGCAAAGTTCTAGCTAGGGTTTAGCTCAAGTCAATGCACATCTCTAGAGCACAATCCAGTTATCTGTATTGACTAGAGTAGTATTTCCAGAGTGCATTCCACAGCATAACAGAATAACAGTGATATGTGTCTCAATAAAAGAGTTTCATAGACAAGTAAGTGCAGGAAATGTCTGTACTGTAAACCACCAACCTCAGAGATTCACAATGCACTTTAGTACAGTAAAGGCTCTGAGAAGTGCTTATAGTTAAGATACCTGTTTAATTTTAATACTTTTCCAAGTCAGTGGATCACTAAACCATTTTTTCCTCTTATTAATGTTACCACTGAAAAACACTCTTTGCCATTCCTCAAAAAATTAAACAGAATTATAGTAGTCCCCCTTTATCTGCGGGAGACATTTTTCAAGACCCCCAATGGATGCCTGAAACTGCAGATAGTATCAAACCCTATATATACTATGTTTTTTTCCTATGTATACATACCTAAGACAAAGTTTAATTTATAAATTAGGCACAGTAAGAGAATACCTGAATTGCTGGCATCACTGCTCTTGCACTTTGGGGCCATTATTAAGTAAAATAAGGGTTCCTTTGAACACAAGCACTATGATAACCCAGATGGCTAGAAAGTGACTAACCAGCTGGTAGTATATAATACGTGGATATGCAAGACAAAGGGATGATACACGTCCCAGGCAGGACAGAGCAGAACTGCACAAAATTTCATCATGCTACTCAGAATGGTGCACAATGTAAAATTTATGAATTATTTGTGGAATTTTTCCACTTAATATTGTCCGACAGTGGTTGACTGTGGTAACTGAAACCATGGAAAGCAAAACCATGGATAAGGGGGGACTATTGGACCATTTGGTCCAGCTATTCCACTTCTGGGTATATACCCAAAAAAGTGGAAGCAAGGACTCAAACAGACATCTGTACACCAATATTCACAGCAGCATTATTCACAAGAGCCAAATAGTGGAAACAACCCAAATGTCCATTGACAGATGAATGGATACAACAGAGTATCATTCAGCCTTAAGAAGAATGAAATTCTAATACATGTTACAACATGTATGAATCTTAAAAACATTACACTGAGTGAAATAGGCCAGACCCAAAATGACAAATAGTGTATGATTTCAATTATAAGACATACCTAGAACAGTCAAATTCATAGAGACAGAAAGCAGAATACTTACCAGTTACCTGTGGACAGGGGAAAGGAGAATAGAGGTTTATTGTTTAATGGGCATAGTTTCAGTTCGGGATGATGAAAAAGTTCTGGAGATGGATGGTGGTGATGCCTACACAACAATGTCAATGTATTTTATACCATTGAATTGTACACTTAAAAATGACAAAAATAGTAAATTTTATGTATATTTTACACAATAAAATGTATATTTTACGCAATAAAAAAAAACTCTTTGCCAAATTCTGGGTAAGTTGTCTCTTAATTCTAATATTGTGTTATTATGAAACCACTAAAATAGTCAATACAAATTACCTCACCTCAGCTACACAACAAATGGACCCCAAGGCTTCTCCACGAAAACCGTAAGTTGTCAAATTTTCAAGATCTTCATGACCTCTTATTTTTGAGGTATAGTACTTCACTGCCATCACGGGTGCATCATCAGCCTTGATACCCTCACCATTGTCTCGCACCTCAATCTTATCAAACCCATAGTTCTCCTATGAAAGTTAAACAGTACTTTTAGTATATACAGACATTAAACTATTATCACATTTACAAACAGAATGTAACACAAGTGAAATGGTTTTGTCATTTATCTATCTTTTATGGAAACTTAACATTTAAGAAGTAAGAGTTTAAATTCTTAATTCTACCAATTCCTAGCTATGGTACTATGGGCAAGTCCCTTATTTTCCTTGCACTCAGATTCAACTATAAAATAAGGAGATCAGTATGATCTTCAAGGTTCCCTAGAATTGTTTCAGTATGATAGGTATATATGTTTAAATTTATGTTTAAACTTGCCCAGAAATATTCTTCTAAGTTATATACACTTTTGTATATATAATCTCTCAAATAAAACAGATTACCATCACCATCAAAAACACCACCTGGGGGCTTCCCTGGTGGCGCAGTGGTTGAGAGTCCACCTGCTGATGCAGGGGTTCGTGTCCTGGTCCGGGAGGATCCCACATACCGCAGAGCGGCTGGGCCCGTGAGCCATGGCCGTTGAGCCTGCGCGTCCGGAGCCCGTTCTCCGCAACAGCAGAGGCCACAACAGTGAGAGGCCCACGTACCGCAAAAAAAAAACCCAAAAAAACAAAAACACCAGCTGGTTCTACCCACCAAGAGTCTAGCAATCATCATTATTCAATCTGACTTTTAATACTTTGTCCCTGAACTACTTATTGCTTTCATAAATAAATAAAAATCTGCTACATTATAGCTTTCTAATTTTCTTTCTGCAAATAGTCACCTAACAGACTGCTGAGAAAATATAGCTAACTGGCAATCTCAGAGTTTTTAATTTGAAAATGGAGGGAAAAAAACAAATCATAGCTTAATACTGGTAATTTAATACTAAAAATATGCATACATAACAAATACAAAGCCTAAATTCCTAGAGTGATCACACTTTCTATGAATACCATATTCTAAATTTGGTAGCAAGCTTCTATCATAAGCTTTACTTCACAAAGTTTATGTGTATGGCCTTAAATGCATGTTATAAAGGGAAAAAAATCTTCCTACAATTATAATGACTCTGCTATTTAAAAATAATACTTTTTAATAACCTAGAATTATATACTGTGTCACTACTTTTTAGATAAATTAGAAATAAAAGGTGTTGGGGGGAGACACCTAAGATTTAGTTTCTTATCTCTCCCTCGATCTAAAAATTATCTTTCTGGGAATAGCTTGTCTGCTTCATTTTATAGAAAAATAATTATAGAAATGCAAATCTTTCAATATAAATAAGAACTGCAGGCACTTGAGTAAAATAACACAAAGATCTGTTTAAATGTTTAAAATAATATCTACATGTTTAATTTACTAATTACGAAAACATTCCTAGTCAGAACAGTTATTACTGTGTTAAACTATAATAAAACAGATCTTATTATGTAAAGCAACAGACTTGTTTATTCTAAAATTCTACAAAGCAGGAACTGGCAAATGTCAAGAGACTTAAATATGCAGCAGGATAAAAATGTGTACTTTAATTTACTTTTTAAAGAGGACTTCTGTTGGCTCTGTAAAACGATTTCTAAAAACTATGTTTTTCTTCCAAGAACTTTGAGAATAAGACATATGTTTGCCTGCCTAAGATTCTTAAGTTAAATTTGTCAGATATAATTATATAATCCTATTTAAGTATTATCAACTGTATTCTAATCAGACTGAACTGACTACATAAAATGTCTAAGAAAAAGAAAATGTCTTTCTTTCGGTTTAATTTAATTTTTTCGTGTTTATAAAGCTTTTACTATATTATTTAAAACCAAAGTAGTGGTTTGATAGACTATAGAACAGCGGTTCTCAGCATCAACCAGAAACTTGTTAGAAACACAAAGTTGGGGCCCTACCTAGAATCTGAAATTCTGCGGCCCAATAACTGTTTTAACAGACTCCCTAAAATTACTGATGCACCCAAATGTTATGAAAACCACTGGCATAGAGGAAAGATCCTGAATGAGTTTTAGAGTCATAAAGACCTGGATTGCAATCTCAGCTCCAGTACTTACTACTTACATGACTTTGGGAAAGTTCTCAGAACCTCAATTATTTATAAAATGAGTATAGCAGTAGCTAATTCATAGAGCTTTTACAAGGAGCAAATGGGTAACATATATATAATATATGTATATGAAATGGGAAGGTCTCTTTCCTACAAAGATATTCATATCAGTAGTCTTTCTAATGCCATAATACCAGAAATAATATGAATATCTGATAATTAGGAGATTACAAAAAAATGTATTCTTACGTTCGCACAAATTTATTTACCATTTATGTACCAGATACTGGACAGGTATAGAGGACACAAAAAAATATAGACCTTACCTCCATGAGCTAGTAACTTATAACAGGGGAGGTAGACCTGAAGACTAATTGTAATAAATCATAATAAGAGTCATAAGTCATTATTAACTCAAATGATTTAATATGTAGCACTTAAATTTAAAAATGTGAAAACTATGAAGCAACAAGGGACACAGTTCTGAAATAAGATTAGGTAGAAAAAACAAAATGCAAATGAGAATCTATAAAACAAGTAAACACAAATAACCAAGGATAAGTATTAGAAAATACGGACAAACTAATTTCATGTTTTATGATAGAGTCCTTTAGAATAAGCTCTCCTTTATAATTTCCTTTAATGTTACTGTAACACTGATCTAAATTAAAACTTATTTTTAAGAATTTACTCTTAAACAGGAAAAGGGGTTCAATGTCCTAAGAATAATTTACTGTTATATAAAGAAAAGAAAGGTAATAATTGTAAGGAGAAAACATCTGTCCAACCCTTTTTTGCTTTCAAAGTACTTGGCAGCATCTCAGGGACACTCACCAGTTTAACATCTATGCTTGTGGCACCAGCATCCAAGGAGTTTTCTATGAGCTCTTTTACGACACTGACCACTGAAGTGATTATTTGAGAACTGGAAAGGAGGCGAATTGTTGCTGCCGGCAGCTGTTTCATTCTAGCTTTTAGCAGAGTAGCTAGAAAATAAAATATAAGTTGTAAAAATAAAAATTGTTAAACATTCCTAACAGAACGGATAGCAACAACAGCAGCAATAATAGCAATGCATATTTATTGAGCCTCACTGTATGTCAGGGTCTACTGTTAAGCACATACAGTATTAAATCATCTATTTCTTACGAATACCCTTTAAAATAGATGCCATTATCATCTCCATATTATAAGACTAAGGCACAGAGAAATTTGTTGGTAAATCACACTATGTTACTAATTAAAGAATGATAAGAATAATTGTGCAATAAGTGTAATATATGATGTGTCTGGCTAGGAATCACCAGATGGTGCTGTCAACTGTTATGCAGATAATGTCAGTCATGTGCCTTAATGGCAGTTGCACTTGAACATCATTAGTCATCTACACATTTTGATGAATTACAATATCTCTTTCAATTATTGAGCTCTTTTAGAGTTAGGAAATCCAGACTCTAGAATTACTCTTAATCTAAACTAGTCATACTCAGACACATCATATCAGATTACTATCCTATGCACTACTGTGTCTAAAACATCTTTCTAGTCATGTGGCTCCCCAAAGCCAAATTATGATAAAGCTCAAACCATATGCTGGCATTCAAGGTCCTTTACATGCCGATCCAACTTGTACATCCAAAATCTCTCTGCCAGTAATTAGTTTAGCCATGAAACCCTTTGTCTGAAACCTTTTCAAACAAAGAAACAAAAAAATTTCATATGGAAATCACGTATGTAAAATTTGCAGGGAGTGGGGTTTGCAACTACCTTAATGCCTAACTCAGAAAAGATTTCAGGCAAATAAAAAATACTAGCTTGACAGAATGCAATTCCTCTAGAGTCATGATTTTATTTGACAATAAAAAGGTGGGGGGAGGGGGAGGAGCCCTAGGTACTTCCTTAATTTACCATGACTAGTTACATGCTCACATGATGATCTGACCCTATGGGATCTAGATCCAAACGAAACAACAATGCCAAAGACAAACCAAACCAAATAAAAAGGTTTCTGTTTAGGATTCTTTCTCAGGCAACTTAAGACATAAAACAAGCAGAGTCACATAAAGTTTAAGAATAAGTAACTGAGCAAGAAATGGAGTTTAGCCATTACAATGATTACATAAAACTTTAAGGGATGCATTTCTGGGAAGAAGTCAATATACTGAGTTCTGAATGGTGTTAACTGTTCACAATTCATAACTATATTTTGCTTTGTACAAGGCAAAGCTGATTAACACAATGGAAAAATATGCCACTAATTATTATTATACACTAATAGCTATATAATGTTGAGGAAGTTAAAATTAAACTCTAAAACTCAATCACCTAACCTAAAATAGAGATAATAATGATATCATATGGTTGTGGTGAGAAGTAAATAAGATAATGTATACAACGTATTATAGTGCTTGGCATATACATGCTAAAAAATCCCAGGATCTCTGGACTAAATTGAGTTCCTCCAAACTACATGAATACCACACCCCCCAACACACTTCTAACTCCTAGCCCCACAGGAGCTAACCCAGTGCTTGGAATCAGGTTAGGCTTGGGTTTAAGAAGTCTTCTTCCTTAGTTTGAGAGTCCCAGGGATCTAAGAAAAACATTTATCAAGCAAGCTTTGGCGTGTAAACCTAGCCTCACCTCAACCTTCCCTCCTTCTGCAGAGATTAATTAATCTCTTTATTAATCTCATCACCTTTGTCTCATTCTCTATAACCTCTCTTACAAAATCTTCTATTTCTCCCCAGCAAGTCCCTAATTTCATCCCAACCTTCCCCCTCTTCTAGTTTACTGAGATCAAGGCAGACCACAGCATCAACTCTATCTTCACACACTTTACCTCCTCCACCATACTGTGTCCTTTGGTTTCTTAAAATGTCTCCACCTCTACCCATGTTCTTCTTCACTCAGTCTCAGACCAATGTCTTTCTTCTAAACTAACACTTCCACCTAGTTTCTTTATCTAGTCCCATCCCTCCTCCAGGCCTCTTGGTCTTGAAAACAAAAACAAAAAATTCTTCCCTCAACCTTATTAACTCTATGATTATCTTCTTTATGAAGCCAAACTTGAATAAGTAACCTGTATTCACTATCACCAATTCCCTATCACCAACTCACTTCCAAAACCCTTGCAAAATAGCTTACACAACCACTGTTAGGATTTTGCTTTCTTCAAGTTCACCAATGAGATCTTAAATCATCAAATCCTTTTCTCAGGATTCACATTCCTTGATATCCCTGAAGCATGTGACATTGATGATACTGCCTATTCTCAAGGATTATACCATCCATCAATACCTCTTGGATCTCTTCGTGTTTTCTTCACTCTCTTCCCAGAAAAATGGGCATTCCCTAATTCCTCTCCCCTCTTCTTATATACCCAAAACCCTATAACCTTAGATGTCATAGAACAACATCTAAATCTACATCTCAACAGTGATCTCTCTCTTCCCGAGTTAAGACAGGCATTTCTTACAATCAGTGTCACTACTACCTCAAAATGTTTATAAAATAGAACTTATCTTCTTGTTCCGCCCTCCATACCTCCCACTTAACTTTGCTATTTCTCTTAATAACTCACTGTTCTTAGTGACCAAGTCAAAAACTTCAAACTTCCTTTGCCAGCAATCCCGCCCTATTTGCACCTCTACTTTCTCCTAATGCAATACTATCTATCATTCTAGACCCGGTTTCAATATCATTTGTAACATGGTCCTTTCTGATCACCCAACCAGGAATGACCCTTTCCTCCCATTCCGAAAGAACTTGGCTTGCTTATCACACCCCTGTCCTGACCTATACAACCTCTAAATGCACGGAATTATATACTTCTGGATGCAACACAGAGTAATCAGAGTACTTCACTCAAGGTGAGTACTTCATAATTATTAATGAAGTGGCCACGAAAAATAATTTCATCGGCACCTACCTCATGCCAAGGTAAAACGTTAGGAAAAGTGACCTCCTTCCCATCAAGTCACCATTGCCTTAACTCCTTCCCTTTATGTATTCTATTTTAACTGGACTCCATATCATCCCCTTCATCACTTGTATCTCCTAACCAGGCTTTTTTTCTAGAATCCAGGGCCTTATTTCCAACTACTTTCTAAATATCATCATTTAGATGACCGAAAGGCACCCTAAACTCAACATGTCCCAAAGAGATCAGATCTTTCTCTAATTGTCTTTCTTGCTATATTTATTTGATAATAAAAATAACAGCTAACATAAGTTACTTAAATATATATAATTATTCCAGTTAATTCTCACAACAAGCTTATGTATAGTGTCATTCCTCTATCACAAACAGGATTTAAAAGCTTGATCGCTTGTTCCAAGATCACACAACTATTAAGTGACAGACGCACACCTGCATATTTTGTCATGTTTGACTCCAAAGGCTATGCTCATCCAGTCTCACAAAGCAAAATTAGAAACCTTGAGTCATCCTTGAAATTCTCCTCACTCTCTACATCCTGCCACCCACTCCTCCCTCTCTTACTACCTAAATATTTCTCAAACTAGTTCTTTCCTCTCTATCCCTATGGCTACTGCCTCTGTTCAGCCCTTCAACAATTTTCCCCTGACCTATTGCAATAACCAGCTAATTGACAGCTTGCCTGGAATCTCAACCACCTACAGGATTCTTCCTATAATTTACATTTAATCATGTTGCTATCCTACTTAAAATTTTATAAATATTTCCAATTACTAACTATGTTAAATCCAAACTCCTTACAATTGAACCTGTCTTTCTAATCTCATCCCACTCTTCTCCAAATGCACACTGGGCCAGTCATACTATGCAACTTGTCTCTCTTAATGTGATGGCAGTGACTCCTTCCTTGGCTCATAAGGTTCCCTTTCTCTACTGATGACTTCTCACCATCCTTCTAGATTTAGTTCAAGTATCACCTCCTCTAGGAAGCCTTTCTTACCAGCTCCAACCCTTGCCCCAACAGATTAGGCAGTCCTTCCTCTGTACTCCCAGAGCACCTTTTCCTTATTTCTAACACCAAACTCATCACGGATTATTCTAAGTATTGGATTTCTGTCCCTTCCTCCTGGCTGAGAGTTCTCTGAGGATATATTAATCTCATATCCCTAGCACAACCTCTGGAACATAACAAGCATTCCACCGTATGTGTACCAAATGGCATCTTTTGAAAAGTGGAAGGGTTGATATCAGGCTTACGACTCACAGCAAAGAATGTCTAAGAATGCCAGGAATCAGTCTTCTATATTTGCTGAGAGGTAAATCAAACACTACTGAAAGAGTGCTGATGATCAGGAAATTCAGTTAAGGCTAACAGTGTACCTAAAAAAGAAGTAAAGATCAGAGAACTCATAAACTTTAGGAAGCACACAATGAAATAATTATTTTTTTAAAAAACGTAATAAATCTAACCTAATTGGTTTTATAAGGCCATTAGAAATGCAATATATGTACACATATATGTGTATATACAGTCAACATTCTCTTACACCAATTTTGAAAAGCCATTGTAAGTTATTTCAGCAATATGAATAAAAAAACCCCACATTTCCTCAGCATATAACACAAGTACCTGTCTTCAGCGTGTAGACAGACCCAGAATGACACCAGTAAAAATCATGGTTAACCGAAAAGTTTGCTTCCGCCACTTGCACGATGCCACAACCTACAATATTATAAAACCCCTCACTCACACTCTAGACAGGCTGAGTTACGGCCGTCAGGGGTTAAAGTTTCTTCCTGGCAAACAACAACTTTAAGATCTGCACCCAGAAGGATCTGAGGAATGGGCTGCAACAAAGGCCTAAACACCATTTAGTCAGGAAAGTCCAAATCAGACATTAAGCAGCCCACACCTGCTGGGAGACCGCTCTCCAGGTGTGCGCGCTCGCTAGCCGGGCTTCGTCCGCTTCCCGCCCCGCGAGGGGAGCGGGGGAGGGGCGCCCACTGCGGCCGCCGGCGCTCCCGCCCAGACCGGGACAAGTGGAGGGGAGGAGGCTCTCGAGCTTACGATATAAGAATGAATACCCGTTAGCCACACGACACTACCTTCTTGCTCGCGCGAGGTGGGCAACAACAATCCACTAGCAGACCAGCCAGCGTCCCAGCCGGAGCCCAGGCCCGGCCTGGCGGATCCCCTACTCACCCACAACGTACGCGGGGCGGGGCAGGCACCGAGCACACCGCCCTTAATCCCTCCCTGCCCGGCGAACGTGTGATTGGCGCCGTCCTCAGCCAATGCCCTGGCAGCGCGTTCCGCCCTGAAAGCTTCCGCAAGCTGCGCCACGCCGCGCCGCGCTGGGGCTGACCACTCGCGTTCTGCCTGAGAAGGCGCAGCCGTCGGCACTGCAGCCACAGCGGAGCTGATAGTGCTCCGAGCCAGCCGCCGGGAGTGGGGCGGCGGGTGAGTGGGCACGAAGGGCCGCCGGGACTGTGCTGCTGCCCGTGCAGTGGGGAGCTGCTGGCGGGCCCGGGTCGGCTTGAGGGGAAAGAGTGGACTCCTGCTCCGTCCGCGGCGCCCTGTCAGGACGTGCGGGCCAAGTGGCCCCCAAGGCTTGCCCCCCAAATCCTCGTCGTCGCGTCCTGGCCCTGACGGGATGTGCAGCTCCGAGAGGAAAGGGGCGGGGCGGGGGGCACTGTGGCCGTAGCAGCGGCGGCTTTTGCTGAGCTTCCCGTAGCTGGGAGCTCCGGCCGCCCGGGAAGGCTGCCGGTGATGGTAGCGGGGGGGAGGGGGCGTCTCTGTGGGTCGCCCGGCATCGCGAGGGCAGAGCCGAGAGGCTCTTCGCTCTCTGAAGTCATTGTTTGCCAGTCCTGAAGTGGCGTGGCAGACTCCGTGGAAGGGTTTTCTGGCCTGGGATAGTCAGTCTTTGCCTTCCAGCTCAGATGTAAATTTTAAGCCTACTTTCGAGCTTTTTTTTTTTTCTATCCTGTCGAAAATGGGAAAGGCATCTTGAGTGGAGGCACGTTCTAAGTATAACTTATAGCGTATAAAAAGAATGTAACATGCACGGTGGATGTTTGGATTGGAGGAACTTTTTACACATTTAAATCTGAGGCTTTTGCTTTGTTTCAGTGCAGCCAACTTTCATCACCGTAAGCCTATAGATTTTTGCAGGGAGAGGAGGGAGAAGGGCCATTGTACTCCGAAACACTTGATGGACGGGGTTCGGAGAAATTCCTCTCTCAGGGCCAACTCTGTAATAGAAAGGGTTTATATATTTTTAAATCAGAGCTGTTCGAAATATAATGTAGCTCTGCTGCCCCCACCCCCAATCTCAGAAAGAAAGGAAGAAGGGAAGGAGGGGAAGAAGGAAGGAAAGAATGAGAGAAAACCAAAGTTTTAGGGAAGGTGACTAGAGTTAAAATACGCAGAAGAAAGACTCCTTGTTTAAACCTAATTGTATCACTAGGTTGAGAAACAAACCTTATCCCTTGACCATGTAAAATTTCCACCTCATTATGTTCCTCGCAGGAGTGATTTGAACTCTGACCACTCTTTATGGACACAACACTACATTAAATGTAAGTCTGGCTACTCAGAACAGACTGGTTAGGTCAGCTTTGCTTTTTAATATATTATTCTGTTGGTAAATTTACCTCCTGAGTTTTCACTTTACACTCTTAAGAAAATGTAAGTTTTCTCTTTCAGTTTGCGTTTTAGTAAAACAAACATGCTTGAAGACAAGCTTTAGGAAAGGCATTTTAACTGTTTATTTTTTCAACAAGAAGCATGCTTGTCTTACTGGGGAGTTAGATGTTAAGAATTATTTACTGCCCTCGTCAGCATCTGCAAGTAGCATATTTTGGAGGGTCTGTTTGTTCTATTTCAGAGTGATGAGGTAAAAAAATAATCCCAGTAACACTTATTTTGTCATGTCAGAATTAGGAATATTTAGATTTCCAGTTATATCAGTGTTGATTCATCCCATTGCTTTCCTACAGCGCAAACATGAATGTTGGAGTTGCCCACAGTGAGGTGAATCCAAATACCCGTGTAATGAACAGCCGGGGTATGTGGCTGACATATGCTTTGGGAGTTGGCTTGCTTCATATCGTTTTACTCAGTATTCCCTTCTTCAGTGTTCCTGTTGCCTGGACCTTAACAAATGTTATACATAATCTGGTAAGAATTTCACCTTATACTGAATGCTTAAGGTTTAATGATTTTACAGAGACTGGGCGAGGCAGGAATGGGAAGGTACTGTTTTGCAAGATGAAAAGAGTTGTGGAGATGGATGGTGGTGATGGTTGCGTAACATCGTGAATGCACCGAATACTATTGAACTGTACACTTAAGAGTGGCTAAATGGTCCATGTTATGTTAGTGTATTTAAACACAGTTTTTTAAAAAGCTTAAAGTTTTACGTTACAAAGAAGAAAAACACATGACTCAGTTTTTTTAAACAGTTTGATTGAGATATAAAATTCACCTATTTAAAGTGTACAGTTCAGTGATTTTTAGTATATATGACAATTTTGAAGAATTCTTACCTGGAATAAGATTATGTTTTTCCTATCACTTTATATTTAAACATTGGACCCTTTTTGTAAGTAAGACATTTTTTTCTCCTGTTGGTTTTGTGAAATCTGAAAAAAAGTAGGGCATTTTAGCAAAAATTATAAGACACTGTAATTCAGGCCACTATAATATATTGATTAACCAAAATGTATCAGAGGAAGTAATTATGTTTTTTGGTTAACTGGAGTCTAATGAACATCTTTGGTTTAAATCCTTTCTAAATTGTATATATATACTTTTCTATTTCAGTACCAAAATTTTGAGCTTAATCATATCTTATATGATTCAGAAACTTATGGTGCCTTAGCTTCTTCCTGTTGACTATTGCTCTTTTGTATTATATGATAGCTCTACAAAGTACCAGAGGTTAGATTGACTCTACTGACCATATTATGCAGCCCTGGAAATTGCCTGTTTAAAAACAAAACAAAACAAAACGTGATAGTGACTTTTCTTGTCTTTAACAGCCTAGTAGAATGAAAGGGGAGAAATCTGGTTGAGACTTTTAATTGAATCCAGATTAACTATATATTTGTTTAAAGATCTAACCAAAATGAAGAGCTTAGAACTTTAAGACAGAAAAATGTAGGAGCAATAGGTTTTTTAAAAATTGATATTATTTATATCTTCTGGAAAGCATTTGAAGTTGACTGGAGGATGACAAAGATGATGTGGTAGAGATCAGTGAATGTCCCTTTAGTCCATTTTATGTGATAGACTTTGGAAGGAAGTGTTTAAAAACACAGTTTTTAAATAGTAACTTCTCTGAAATATTTGACACTAATCATATCCCTTTTATTGGAATTCTTTTCCTTTGGCTTCCATGGGATTGCTTTCTCCTAGATATATTTCTGATCTTTCCTTTACTATTTCCTCTTGCACAGTTTTCTCTTTTCCTCTCTTAAATATTGCTGTTGTCAAGGTTCTTTTTTTTTTTTTTTTTTTTTTTTTTTTTTTTTTTTTGCAGTACGCGGGCCTCTCACTGTTGTGGCCTCTCCCGTTGCGGAGCACAGGCTCCGGAAGCGCAGGCTCAGCAGCCATGGCTCACGGGCCTAGCCGCTCCGTGGCATGTGGGATCTTCCCGGACCACGGCACGAACCCACGTCCCCTGCGTCGGCAGGCAGACTCTCAACCACTGCACCACCAGAGAAGCCCTGAAGGCTCTTTTCTTCATCTCTTCTTATGATATATATTTTATCTAGGTTACTTCATCTATCTGTATTTTCAGTTTCTACCTGTTAAATGATGATGACCATATTAATATTGCAAGATCACCTTGCACCTTAAACCAAACAAGTATAAATTGAATTCATTCCTGATATATCCCTTACCACCCACCACAATCTGTTCCTGGATTTTGTTCCTAATCTAATCTAAAGGTACCACTATCTGCCCAGTAAGCCAAGCCACACAGCTGAATGTCAGAGGTAAAGTGATTAATATAATGTATTATCCAAACTGAGACTGTTTTGAGAGTAAAAGAGAGCTCTAGTAATAACTACTCCAAGAGAGTAAGTGTAAATCAGGACCACCCATGGCAAACTAGTATATATAGTCACCCTAGACTTAGGGTAACTCTTTTTCCTTTATATTCCACATCCATTTAGTCAAAGCCTTGTCTATTCTACTGCTTTACTGTCTTCAACTTGATCCTTATGGGCATTGCTATAATTTCATGCTCTTCTTTCCCCTCAGGTAGATTACACCAGTAGATCAAGTGGTCTCTTTGACGCTTCTCTACTCTACTTTCCTTCCTTCCAATTTGGCAGGGTGATATTTTTGAAATTCATGTTTGTTCAGGTCACACTCTTAAGTCCTTCAGTGATTCCTTGTTACATGCATAGTAAAATGCCAAGTTCTTTGTGTGGCATACAAGACCAGTTGATAATACTACAGAGGCAAGAAAGAGACCCAACCTTAACATCTCTCCAAACACAAGCTGTGCTCTACAATAATAAAAATCGTCTTCTCTCACCTTTTTGCTTTGGCTTAGGCTCTTCTTCCACTATTTTAATACCTCTTCCTCCTTCCTACTCTGCCTGGCTAATTCCTGTTTCTCCAGGAAAACTACTCAAGTGTCACCTCTTCTAGGAAGCTACAAAAGTCCCATGCTGCATTTTTTTCATGAGTTTATTATCCTTTTATAATTAGCAGTTTATCTTTCTTTTGTTTTTTAATTTATCTCTAAAGACCTATTTAAATGTTTCCTGAATAAATTAGTCTGTTCTCACATAATTTTCCCTTCTCCAGTGGCACATGTATTAAATGTACTTTAGAAGTCATCTCCTCCCTTCATGTTTTCAGTTAGTTGACTGAGACTGAGGCACAGTATATGGCCATGGACAAAGGACAGGTAATGAGAACAAGTAGGGAAGCAAACTTCTGACTTCTTAGTCCTCCACTAAAAACCTGACTAACCAGCCATAGATGTGGCAATTACATGATGCCAAATGTAAATTTCTTTTGAAGTTAGCCTACATTAAACCAATTAAAAATGTGAAATACATACTGCATGCTTTTAAACATGGGAAAATAGACCAAATATGGGAAAAAAGAAAAAACATGGTCTCTGTCTTTCTGAACCATATAGTAGAAACCTACAGCAATTGTTTTTACTCAGTGCTACAGTTCACTCTTAGAAGTTTTAATACTTCACAAAATTCTTATCCTAGCTTTTAAAATGAAAGAGAATTCTCTTCATTTTGAGTCAGTAAATATTTGTTAAGGGCTAACTATGAGCTATATATACTTTTTTCCCTAATTCTTTTAATGTGGGTATAAATCATCCATCACTAAAATTTTATAGAAAAACTATTAAAAATAAAAGTGGAGTAGAAGATAAATGGTTAGATAAGATTTTATTCTTACTCATTAAAAAGAATACATAAACTATTTGAATATTATATTCTGAACACTGGTGAGTGTATGTGGTTTGAAGTAAATAATTAGAGGACTGTTCTTCTTTCTCTTTGATAATTCTAATACATGTATGGTCTAGAGTAGAGATTCTTAACTTTTTTGGGTCACATTCTCCTGAGAATTTGAAAGCATACAATTTCTGTTTCATAGTCTCTTTTAAAACCCATGTGAAAATGGTTTCTTGTGCTTACAGAATAAACATTCCTTGGCTTAATGTCATCTTGGTTTAATATCTAATGCTTGCTTTGTATGAGCCCTTGTTCCTGAGGTAGTCAGGCTAATGGGAAAACAAACATTATGTAAACAACTTTAAGACAATATGTTGTGCTATAGTAAAAGTATTTTCAATAAAATTCTATATATGTACATAGGCAACAGGTTAATTATTGCTAATGAGAAGGGCTTCACTAAGGAGTTATCATTTGAGCTGAACCTTCAAGACTGAGGTAGGTGACAAGGAACCATCAAGGCTTTAGCCTCAGCAACAAGGAACCTTTCTCTCCTCTGCATTTCCTGAGTACTTTGATTGTACCTTTGATAGTAATTTCTGCCCTACATTGTAGTTGTTTATGCATATCTTTTTTTTTTTCTTACCATCTCTTAGAAGATTGAACTTTTTCAAGGCATTGGACATGTCTTGTTCAATTTCATATATGCATATAGGTCCTGTGTCCTGTACATTAGCCACTTATTAAATGTTTGTAGAGTTATATCCAATTGAACATGAATCCATTCCTCTGTTGCTTAAGTGTTACTGTAAGTAAACAACTTTTAAATTGCCTAATGGAATAACTAGGAAGCAGACAGACTAAACTTTGAAAAGAAGGGCTCTCTTAACCTAGTAGAATAATGTAAAATTTCAAATCACTAATATTTCTATTTTTTTCCATATATTTATTAAAAGTTGAAGTAAAAAAAATGATATCACATCATGACTTTAATAAGTAAAGCTATTTCATGACCATATATAGGCTTTATTCTGTTACCAGTGCCTCAGACAGTGATCCTGCAATGAAGCATTAACTATCAATCTAAATGGGCATCTCAAGTAAACCACATCTAGTATACATTGGTTTTTTTCCCCTAATTAACCACAAAATTAGATGCTTAAACATATCGCTGGACAGAATGGCTTTTAGTAATGTTTTTTACTTTGATTTTTAAAAACTAACTTCAAAAGACACTATTGAGGTACAGTGGTGATTTTAAAAGTAAATTGTGTTGAACATTATACTTACTACATCAAACCATCTTTGTTGCTTTGGAAAAGAACTATTGAGACAAAAACAGTCCTAATATTAAATATTTTCAAAACAATTTTCCCCGATACAGAGATTGTTTATTATTATTTTCCAACTTGTATGTTTTTATCATTTTATAAGTATCATCAGATTTACTAATATGACACTCTAAACTTTCCTGCACATTGGAGAAAAGGTAATTCTATCTCCCAACAGGAAATGTGTTAGAAAATCTAAATGTAATGATGCAGAGCTACCCTGATGGTACTTTTCGTTTCTTTTCAATTTAATAGGAGATGAAAACAGGTTACTTTTAGTTGACTTAGAGTGGTTTTCAGCAAATAATATTTGCATGTAAGCCCCTGGAAGTTTTGTTTTACTCTGAAGAAATTGGCCAGTCTTTCACAATATGAAATCTTATAACTTGAGCTGTCAAGTTAATCACGCTCTCTGTCACAGTCTGCAACTGTCTTAATGCTAACTGGCAAATACTAATTTTGTATTTGATATTTATTATATACCCCCTTGCTTGTTTTCCAGGGGATGTATGTATTTTTGCATGCAGTAAAAGGAACACCATTTGAAACTCCTGACCAGGGTAAAGCGAGGCTCCTAACTCATTGGGAACAACTGGACTATGGAGTACAGTTTACATCTTCACGGAAGTTTTTCACAATTTCTCCAATAATTCTGTAAGTGGTGGAAATTTTCAGGTATGAGGAGGATTGGATGAGAGGAAGCCATCCTTTTATTAGATTAAATTTGAAATAGAAACAGAATATTTTGTTGGTAACCTATATCAGTAAATTGCTACTTCATAGAGATTATAAAATACAAGCAAAATTTTTAACAAGCTGGTAATAAACCAGTTTTCACTTCAGTCAAATATATATGGAGACAACCTTACATGTTTATCAGTATGAAAAGACATTCTAGAATACAAGTTAAATATATTCTAGTTCATGTCTTTAAGCTGCTTGCTAAACAATACTAAACACATAGTCTTGTTCTGTATTCTACTATCAGATTAATCTCCATAAACAAGGATTTGGATGATTTCAGATGAATTTCATTGACCACCTGCCACATTTGGATGTTCAGACTCCTTGGGAGAGACAGTATGGTTTAGAGAAAAGAGAGGTTAGGCTTTCATTGTAGGACAGACCCGGGTTGAATCCTGTACCTATCACTCAGCCTGCTTGGTTTGCTCATAAATAAAATTCTAGCCAATGGTACCTAACTCAATCTGATGCTGTAAGAAATAAATGAGATAATACCTATCTGTAAAGCATCTAACCTTATATATGGCATGTAATTTCCTCCTATTACCTGATATTCAGGGTCCTCCACAAAATAGTTCCTACCTCATTTTTCCTTTTTGTGACTATTTTACCCTCACCCAACTCCTACCTGGTCACACTCTTCTAAGCAGCATTTCTTAAATACTTCATGTATAGTCCTATTTCTATGCCTTTGTTCAAGTCATTTTCCCACCTGAAATGCCTTCTCCTTTCTTATCTGTCCTATTTTTCTTTCAAGATTTAAATTGTGACCTTACCAGTGAGGTCTTTTCCTTAGCAACCAGCCTTCAATGATAATGCTCTGCTTTGAAATCCATAGCAGTTGTTACATATCCCTTATTTATTGCCACTTTGTATTATTTCTCTATTATTATGTTTATTTCTGCAAAGAATTTGTAAGTACATAGATTGCTTTGAATTCCACACTCAGTTGCTTTCATATAATGGATGTTTCGCATATATCCTAATCAAACACTCGATAGCACAAAGGAGATCCATATATATAGATATATATCTTTCTCTATATATAGATATAGACATAGATTTATATATCCATTATAGAATCAGTGCAGTCTGCAGCAGCTGGAAAGACTTCTTGGAGGCATTAGAATTCCTTAAACTAGGACTTAGGGTAGGTTTTAGACAGGTATTTAAGTTAGGGAAGACATTTTCAAATGAAAAGAATAAAGTAATCATAAAGTGGTAGATTTCTTTTTCCTTATATTTATAGCACTTGGGAGGAAATTTTTTAAGTTTTTAATTGTTTTAGTCCCACATAAAATTCATGTCAAAAGAAAAATTATTTGTATGGCCTAACAAAGATTAATGCAATAACAAGAATAATGGTTATTCAAACAGCCCTAAATTTGTATTTTAGCTCTACTACTCTCTAGCTATGTGACTTTTGGCCATATTATTGAAAGTCTTAGTTTCCTCATCTATAAAATGTTGAGGATTGCATTATAATACAGTTAACCCTTGAACAATGTGGGGGTTATAGGCACCCGCCCTCTGTGCAGTTAAAAATCCAAGTATAACTTACATAGTCAGCCTTCTGTATCCCCATTTCCACATCCTCGGATTCAACTAACTGCAGATTGTGTAGTAACTGGATCATGTAGTACTGTGGTATTTACTATTGAAAAATATCCATCTGTAAGTGGACCTGTGCAGTTCAAACCCTCATTGTTCAAGGGTCAGCTGCACATGTAAAGAGCCTGACATATGCTGAATTTTCAATAGAAGCTATCACAAAAAAGGTGCTATCACTTAAAAGGCTATCGCTTAAAAGCCTAACTAAGAGGTACCTGTGTACAACACCCATATTTCTTAAGGTGTACTTTTGACCAACAGGTATGATTTTAAATATTCTGTGATTAAATTCCTTATATAACTGAGGAAACAGCATTAAAGCCATCTGTGTAGCATTGATATTTTTCAGAGTGCATTTACATTTTCTTACTTGATCATTTGTCAGGTAGGTAGGATGAGTAATATTATCCCAGGTTTTTAGATAAACAGATTCAAATGCATCATCTTCATCCAGATCTTGTAGCTAGTTGGAATCAACAGCCCAGGTTAAACCCTAAACTTCTAGCTTCTAATACAGGTCTCTATACCCTTTGGCAGATAAATGCTACCACACTGATTCCTACCTGGGTTTTGCATCCCCTTGGAGGGTTGTGTAGGTTTTTGTAAGAGTCAAGTAATTTTCATATGATCCACACACACAATCAGTTTTTATTAAAAGACATAAAGGAGACATATGCTATGAGGAGGAGAAGCCATTCCAAGAAGATTTATTATTTCTAATAAATTACAGATTAAACCTGTAATGATGATGGGAAATTAAATGAGCTTACTGAATGTAAATGGTATCCTATATTGTTCAGTTAAGGAAGTATGAACAGTCTTCAAGTATATGAAAGCAGGAAGACAGGATTTAAAGTAAGGATTGAGGAATATGGTTTATTCTCAAGAATGAATTTTCTGACTATAGTTTGTGAAATAGGTGGAAGAGTATAGAATTTCTCAATTTAGATGGTTCTCAAAATAATGTGTACAGCTCTCTGATGTTTTTAGTTGTACTTGGAAAACAGCTGTTCTTTTCTAACCATATTACAGAAGATATTTATCACTCCTTTAGAGGAAACACTATTAAAATACTTTTCTGTGTACTCTAAAAGTACTAATTAGACAAACACCCTTGTGCATAGTAACTTCTTAGTTATCATCAAGTAAGGTATGATGTTTTAGGATACTCTTTTAGTGGCCTCATGATGTATCTTCATTTTGATGTACCCTTGGGTCAAACTAGGCATTCTGACTCTTATCTGTGGTCTTAAAGGTGGCTTAGGCTTCTTAAAACAAATTCTCGGATATTGGATGTCTTTGAATATATATATACATATGTTCAGTTATAGCAAAACAGCTGGAATTTTACAACAGTGTCTCTCAAGTTTCCCGTTATACTGGTTATATACCTGTTAACTTCAGTATAGAAATCAGAACATCAAAAGGGCAGTCAAGTATTTGTTTTCTTTCAGAGATGCTAAACTCTACTAATGCACTAACACCTGTTTTTCACAACTTTACAGCAGTAGTTTTTAACCTTTTGGTGGGTCACAAAACCGTTTGAGAATATGATGAATGCTTTGAATCTGGACTTTCTCTTCAGATATATACACATAGATACAAAACTACACCTGAAGTTTCAGGAAGCACATGACCCCTAGTTTGAAAGCCTTCTGCTTTAAAGACTATAGTAACTGTCTTGCATTAAATACATTTAACACGATTGCAGAAAAGCAAAATATGCATATATGCCCCCATTAAACAAATGTTTAAATCCCAAATAAAATTAATTTAGGCCCCCAAACTAAAACTTTTGCTCTTGTTTTAGTGCTCAAAGAAATGGTTCTGCTTTTAGGTATTTATGTTTCAGTGGCCTTTTTCCTACCTTTAAATATTTAAAAAATTGTAAGTAATTTCACTTTTAGATGTTATATATATATTCTTAACTTTTATTTCTACAGATATTTTCTGGCAAGTTTCTATACGAAGTATGATCCAACTCACTTCATCTTAAACACAGCTTCTCTCCTGAGTGTGCTAATTCCCAAAATGCCACAGCTACATGGTGTTCGGATCTTTGGAATTAATAAGTATTGAAATGTGTTTTGAAACAACAAAAATTTTTACAGCTACTGAGTTTTCTGTAAGGAAGGAGTGGTTACTAAACTGCACTGTTTCTGTGATAATGTGAAATGAGAGGTAGCTACATTGGAGAGCCAATTGTTGGTTCTTCATATTGCTGTTTTGAAGTGCAGATTCTTATGAGAAGATGCCTTTGTTTAATGCATCTGGTATCCTTCTGTAGAGAGGCTTCAGAGGCAGGCTGGGCAGGCCCAGCTTATAAGTTAAATGGCTATAAAGTAAAGGTGTAGTAGATAAATCCAAGGAAATAAGAGATTTATAAGAAACTAAGTCCATCTTAGCTTATAATGAATGGGCATTATGTTAAGAGAAGAAAATGTTTAATCATTCAGTCATGGTCAGTTTAAGCAGAGTTACATGTAAACCAGAATCATTTCTTTACAAGTTTATTATAGATTGTTTTTATTACCATGCATATTCCTTTTGTGTTATATAAGAGGATATATATCCTCTTGTTTTATACAAACCAATTCCTACCTTATGAATGTACTTTTTTGGTTTTGCAGGCTCAACATTGTGTTGATGGATGAGTTCATTTTTACATTTATTAAGTTACTGAGTTCATGAAGGTCCACGACTGATGGATGATAGAAGATAGTTAGGCACCTTAGAAGCAGCCTCTGAGTCGGCCTTCTAATTTTGGAACAAAGTGGGTTTTGCTGCCTTTCCAGATACAAGGCTGCTAACCTAATTAAGAAAATAATTTATTTCTCGTAATTAAAGTATATGGTAACTTAAAGGTCTGCTGATTTGGTTGAGCAATCTAATTGTTGAAGTCTGCCATTCTTTAGCGATGGAAATTTAAAATGGACAACTACATAGCCAACCTGTGATCTGGCAGAAACTGCTTCTCTAGCAATACTATCAGAGTAAATAATGGAGTCTTTTTTTAGCAGGTCTGCAGTAAAAGATATCTTTTCTTAGTCATCCTGCTCTCAATCTCCATACTTTGCCCATTAACATTTTGCCTGTCAATACATGAGTCTTAGTATAGATAACTCAGAATGGTAACTATTTCCAAAGCAGCAACCGTATATACTGAATCTTTGTGACTTAAGAGAAGCTTTCTATAGTTGCTGACATTAATTGCAAGAAATAACTGTATTCTACTTTGAGAAATAAACATGTCAAAAAAAGTATATGTGGCGAAACTGAAAAACCTAGTAACATTTGTAAGCAAAATTGAGTGAAAAGAATTATAATACCAACTCAAAAATCAATTTGTTTCAAACTGACTTTTGAGGGTAATGATCATTGTTTTGTATTTCAAAAGTATTGAGTTTAGAAATCAGTTGTATGATAATGCTTTTGTATGTTTGTCTTTTCTCAAGTATTTTTAAATAACCAGTAATCTATACTTTAATAAATTTTTCTTTGGTGTAAGGTTATTGCAAAAGCTTTCCAAAGTCAGTCATCGAGTTACACTTAAATTTTTCAAGTTTTTTTTAAAGCAACTGAATTTGTAAAATTAAGGTAGCTAAAAAATATTCTTTTGTTTTTCTTCATTTTAAAGTTTATTTCAAAAGGCTTATATTTTTTGCACAGACTTCAGAGATAGAAATCTGCCTCTAATACAGGTCTTCTGCTGTTTTCCCTACTTTTGCCCTTCAGTGTTTTAAAGATATTTATTCAGTAGATATTTGAGGGCCCACTCTGTTGTAGGAATTTTTTTTTTTTTTTTTTTTTTTCCGGTACACAGGCCTCTCACTGTTGTGGCCTCTCCCTGTTGTGGCCTCTCCCATCGTGGAGCACAGGCTCCGGATGTGCAGGCTCAGCGGCCATGACTCACGGGCCTAACCGCTCCGCAGCATGTGGGATCTTCCCAGACTGGGGCACGAACCTGTGTCCCCTGCATCGGCAGATGGACTCTCAACCACTGCACCACCAGGGAAGCCCACTCCTGTGTTCTTTTGACTTGCCCCATCCTTTTTTTTTTTTAAACATAGAATGGTATTTTTTAGGTTTATGTCACTATTGTCAATTAAACTAGAAGGATCCTGAAGGGGCATAGCTATCTCCTTAACTAATATCTGTATGAATTAGCCTTACAAAACTATATGATGCTAAGAGTTGGAAAAAGATCTTAGAGGCTATAATTCAGCCCCATCCTTTACCTTGAATTTTCATCAACCCTCTATTCAGTTTCATTGACACCTCTATTCAGTTCTGTGTTAGCACTAAGAAAGGAAGACTTACAACTTACAAGGCTGCATTTTTGTTATGGAATTTATAACATGTTTTACAATGAGCCAAAATTTAATCCTTATTCTGTATAACTCCTCAATTAGTTAACTTTTAAACTGTTATCAACAGCACTGAGTATTACCAGAGCCTTCACCATTTTCCATATGATATGGTTTCATATTTCTCCCATGATCCTGGTAATTCTGCTGTAAGTTGCAATTTATTATTATATAGCCCTAAGCTAATTACAAGAGGTGATAGATGTGATGTCACTACAACAGTACCACTTCCCTTGTTCTGGATACTTTTTATCTTTAATGCAGCCTATTATTTTAGCTATTTTGAGAGCCACGTATCACTGATTCACTTTATGGTCTCTAAAACCTCAAGTCCCAACGTGTAGTGCTGTTCAATGGTGGCTTTCCCTTCATGTACGTATTTAATGGATTTATTAAAACAAAGTCTAAGATTTCTTATTTTTTCTACAGATCCCCATGTTGTTAGATTTTAGCCTATTGATTCATCTTGTCTAGCTGAAGGTGAATCTTCTCATGCAATATATTTCTCTTATAGTATGTTTCCTATTTTAGTATATATCACTAGTAAATATGACTCCAAAACACCCTCATGCTAATCCTGCAAAAGACAAATGCAGCAACCCAGTATAGACCAATGCAGTTTTCTTTCTAACAGGACAGATAGAAAAGTGTAATTCCCAAAACAGTTACATGGATATTACATATTGATGTTGGAAATGTAAACAAATTTAGTAGTGGGAAGACAAGTCTAGGTAAAATAAAAGGAATTTTTGAGTAGCACTGGGCAGGGAAGTAAGGTAGGTAAGAGAATAGCAAAGATAAACCCTTTATTTTGCTTGATGTCAAAAAGTGAGATGTCTCAGGTTTTTATTTTACTCCCTGATTTCAGTTCCAGTTAAAAATGATTCAGCATGGGCTTCCCTGGTGGCGCAGTGGTTGAGAGTCCGCCTGCCGATGCAGGGGACACAGGTTCGTGCCCCGGTCCGGGAGGATCCCACATGCCGCGGAGCGGCTGGACCCGTGAGCCATGGCCGCTGAGCCTGTGCGTCCGGAGCCTGTGCTCCGCGGCGGGAGAGGCCGCAACAGTGAGAGGCCCGCGTACCCAAAAAAAAAAAAAAAAAAAAAAAATGATTCAGCAGATAGTTTGTTATATGGGGTTTAAAAGCTTTTGTTTAGCTACAGGTGAATGTATAAGAATTATAAACATCAAATTTAGAATACGGAATATCTTGGGTATACAATACCCAGAAAGCTCAACTGTATTGGGTGATACTTTAGCTCTTAAATTGGGTGTTGGGTTCACAAAAGTTGATTATATTATTCTTGACACTTTTTCATAATCTAAAATATTTCATAATTAAAAAATAGTTTAGTAAAAATATATTTGGATTTTATTTTATGTTCAGTATAGCAGTGTAATTTATTCTATTTCTTGACTCATTCAAGTCTTTAATAAGCAACTAATGGTTATGAAAGTGGCTCAACCTGTAGCTCTAAAGTTCTATATAATTTTAAGTTAGCAGATAAGCCAATTTTATTACTATGTCCTTTAACTGCATAATTACATTGATAAAAATACATTCTTCTCAAATTCAAGCATATAAGTAAGGAAATTACATCATTAACACTGGAATGAACTCTAAAATATGAGAGGAATTTTATAATATATAAATATTCTGACTTTCCAACTATATAGTTATAAATTTTTTGACAACACTTTTTTGAAAAACTTGAAGATTTTGCAAGATAAGCATGCATTATCTTCTTCATTTTGTAATTTTTTAAATGGAAACAGAAGAGCAGATGATTTATTGGCTATTGCCCAGGAAAATACGAGTATACCAGCTACTACGTGAAAACCTGATACAGTGATCCTGCTTTGAAACATCTGTCCCTCCTTTGAATTATCAAACGCATGCTTCTATCATGGTGCTTAATGGTCATAGGGAGTTTACGGAAGCAACAAAGAAATTCACCCTCTCCCTCTACTGCCAAAACATGTAGACCCCACACACTTGAAAAATAAGGTCATCTGAGTATGGCAAACTCTCAAAAAAATAAACACAATTACCATATGATCCAGCAATTCCACTTCTGGGTATATATCCCAAAGAAGTGAAAGCAGGGACTTGAAAAGATACTTGTACGATCCACGTTTATACCAGCACTATTCATAACGGTCAGAAGGTGGAGGTAACCGAAGTGTCCACTGTCAGATGAATGCATAAACAAAATATGGTGTATGTACACAATGGAATATTATTTAGCTTTAAAAGGAAGGAAATTCTGAGACATACTACCACACTGGATGAACCTTGACATTAATGCTAAGTGAAATAAGCCAGTCACGAAAGGACAAGTACCGTGTGAGCCCACTTACATGAGGTACCTAGAGTAGTCAAAGTCATAAGGACAGAAAGAATGGTGGTTGCCAGGGGCTGAGATGAAAGGGAAATGGGAAATTAGTGTTTAATGGATACAGAGTTTCAGCTGGGGAAGATGAAGAAGTTTTGGAGATGGATGGTAGTGACCACTGCACAACAATGTGAATGTACTTATTGCCACTGAACTGTTTAAAATGGTGATTTTGTTAACATATATTTTAACACAATTTTTAAAAAGCAGTAAATTTGTAAAATAAGCATAATCATTCTGCAAACGAAATAAAAAGCAAAATATCTTCCAAAGATGATACCTGATTGATGGTATTACCATTAATGAAAGAATGTTCCACATCAAAAAATATTTGTCAGCAAAGAAACTTTAAAAAGAGAAAGGCAAATGACAGTGTATTTTTAGCACAATCCAACCTATGAAGAACATAAGGCAGGTATGTGACTCAAGTGGAGAGGGGTGCATCAGGCCTGAAATATTAGCTGTTAAAAGCACCAAACTCATTTCTATTGCTTCCATTCCATTGTGCTAAACAATCGTTATAATTTGGATCTGGCTTTCATTGTAATTTGATCAACACAGAGAAGGTAAGGATCAGCAAGCTCAACTATCCTAGACCCTCCATCATTTCTCTTGTTAATACATTAGTATTATGGGTTTTACATAGCAGTTTCTTAGCAAATTGAGTGTGTGACTCAGCACTACAGAGTCCAGTCACTTCCAGATCTGATAAACCAATTTCAACCTAAGAAAAGAATCAGATGTTGAAACCCAGTCATCACACCATGGTCCTGCTAGACTGTGGATACCGCCTTCCCCTGCAACTTTTCTCTCAATGCACATTTTCCATAATGCTGTATTGTAATTGCCTATTATTAGACTCAGTTCCTTGAAAATAGAAAATGGATTTTATCTTTGATCCCTAACAACTAATAAACTGCCTAGCACAAAGGAAAGAACCAATAAATATGTGATATGTGAAAATGAAATCCAGTTTAGTAAGACATAATTAGGGAATGAGTATTGTAGAGATTCTTCTATATAAAGTTTTCCTCTTAAGTTTACAAATGGAAAGCTAAGCAATAGCAGAGACAAAGTGAACATATTTAGATTCAGAGCTTTCAATTCAAGCTGAAGTTCCAGTGGTTAAGCCATATTTTCTTGAGAACGCCCATGAATGTGGCATTCAAACCATATGATGTGATCTGCATGAAAGCTCAGACAAGCCCCAGAGAGCATTCCTTTCCCGCAATAACTTCTCCAGTACGATAAAGAACATGGAAGCTTTATACCTTCACTTGCCAAATATGTGGGACCTGGTGTAAGTACCACTTCTTTCTACCACCCACATGCACTCAAAGAATAAAATATCTTCCTAATGTGTCCTAAAGTTTGGCTCTTTCACATAATGCAGCATTCAGACTCAGCACCAGCCAAGAGTGCCCAGTTAAGGATTCTACTATTGATACTACCAAACACAACAGGGATAACTCTTGACAGCACAGGAGAGTACTGGAACAAAGTAATTAAAGTTGCAAGAAAAACAGTGCCAGACAGGATATGTTCAGAATAGATCACAGTGTATTAGAAAATAACTCCTGACCTATCATATGCAATCAGGATGACTACTTTTTCTTAACCTTTAGGTCTTAAGTTTTCTTTTTTCCTCTTTTGGGTCAACAACACATCCTAGGGAAAATATGAACTATTTAATCTTCTGTCAGTTTGAAAACAGACTCCAGAGCAGATGGCCTGACTTCTAATACTAGCTCTGCACTTACAAGCTGTGTAATCTGCAAATCACCCAAACTCTATGGTCCAGTTGTCTCATCTGCAAAATGAGGACAGTAACTACTTCATGCGATTGTTGTGAGGATTAATTAATCTGCAACAGTGCCTGGCACATAGTAAGTGCCACTTTATTGTTTATTATAGTTATTATTGTCACATAAATGAAATTTTTGATAAACCTAAGTTCTACCTTAAAAATTCTTACTGATGTCCTGATAATTATAAATTTACATATCTGGAAATCATGAATTACACATGTGCCACTAGACCATAACTGTGACTTCCCTACCTCATACCAAGAACTTCACACCATGCAAGGCGCAGATACATGTGCCAGCCCTGTCCAACCTTACATTTATAAAGTCCTTGTTCAGTAAAATCTTAGCGCCTAGCAGGGAAGAAAAACAGATTGGGATAAATCTATTCAAATGGTAACAAGTTCACATACAAATAAAAACAAAAGAAGACTGAAGGAGGTACAAGAGGTACAAGGAGGTACATACTATGCTGACGTACATACTTTACCTCCAGAGTAAGCAAAGTCATACTTTTCTCTCAGTGGTGTCCAAGTTCCAGCCTAAGGCAAAAATTTTTTTTCTTTTAACGTAGCATAGTGTTTAGAACTAAATGTTATGTAGTCGAATCTGTGCTCGGTCTCCACTAGATCAGTCACTAGCCGTGTGACCTTATAGAATTCTTACCTACAAATCTGGGAGAATTGCTTGAGCGCACGATCTGGGGAATGAGCACCTTTGTGCTTATATTTACTCGAAGAGTGACGCCTTCTAGGAGAATACCAGCTGACCCTGGCGACGGGACGCGGGCTCCGTGTTGATGACATCACTTCCGGGGCGACAGGTTCGGGCTTCCTTGCACCTAGGAAAGGGCGGTCGATCGGCTTTGCTGCGGGAAGTAGATGAGTACTAGTTACTGTCGTTCACGAGGAAGGTGGGTGAAACAGCTCAGCCCTCTCTCCACTGATGCTTTCGCGCGCCTGGAAAAGCGGTTCCAGTCAGAGTCCCTCGCCTTAGAGCAGACAGAGACCAGCGCTGGCCAAGTGCCCAGGGTTCGCTTGGGATCCTTCCTGGCCCGAACGAGGAGGGCTTCGCACAAGCCTCCTTGGCTGGATTTAGTGACTATAAGTCTAATTTCTCGTGGCGCGTCTGTTGGGGCTGCATCCTCTGCAGGGGTCCTCTGTGAATAGGTCGCTTATCTCTAATCCCTGGATGCCCTCTGCTCCTGTGGAACAATAAAAGTTCCAATATTCGCTCTTTTATTTTTTTCCATTTTGTCCATTAGTGTGATAGGGAAAGAGCCTACTTAAATATCTAGAAGGTTCTAGAACAGGTGATTTGGGAGGCATGAGACTAGATATTTGGCAGTGTGAAAAAATCAGGGTGCTTTAATGATGGACTGCTGTTATTGGGGGCAAAGAAGATTTGGGGAGATCCCTATTATGATAAACCTGTGGCAAAAATAGAGATTTAATTCAAACAATTGTAATTAATGGATAAAATAGGTATTAGGTTACGGTCGTTTTAGTTGAGATGCTCTTTTAAAATGAGCTTTATGAGGGCTTCCCTGGTGGCGCAGTGGTTGAGAGTCCGCCTGCCGATGCAGGGGACACGGGTTCGTGCCCCGGTCCGCGAAGATCCCACATCCCGCGGAGCGGCTAGGCCCGTGAGCCATGGCCGCTCAGGCAAAAAGATGAGCTTTATGAGAACACTTGTTTCTAAACTTAGACGACTAAATCTTACTTTGTGTTTTATGTGAACTATTGTTTTCCGACCAAATGATTAAATTTTTCTTTTGAAAGGTGTTTCTAGGAAATGGAATGCATTGATTTTCATCAGTTCCATTTTGCCCTTATTGATTTTTTTTAAACCACATTTTGTCTTAATTTTAGCTATAAAAAATGAATAACACTTTTCAAAAGACTATCCATGCAGCTGTTGTACTGTAACATTAGCTGTTTTATAAAGAATAATCAATAGTTTGGTAAGAACAGCATGCAAGTAATAGTAATAATAAAAATTTTATATCTAACTTCCCGTTTTCCCTCTTAAAGAGCATTATATTCATTCATACTGTTATTTATATTAACGGATTTCTACAGACTAAAATTTTTTTGCTGACTTTTACAAACCTTTCCTAAATTTTTATAAAACTATATATTGAAAAATAAACCAAGTTTTTGGAATTTTGCTTTACTGAATGGGCTAGTGGCTAATGTCAGTTCCAAATAATAGTTTGTTTCTTTAATTCTTTTCCAGGAATTATCTATACAGTAAATATGCTAATATTGAATAAGACAGCAGGAGTTTTTTCTAAACCATCAAAAAGGAATATGTATGAATTTCTAAGAAGTTTTCATTTTCATCCTGGAAAACGATTTCTTCATAAACTAGTTTTGGGAATTGAAACCAGTTGTGATGATACAGCAGCTGCTGTGGTGGATGAAACCGGAAATGTTTTGGGAGAAGCAATACATTCCCAAACCGAAGTTCATTTAAAGTGAGTAGACATTATCTTGGTAGTTTCCACTTTTTTTTGGAAAAATAAAATGAAATAATTTTTTTTTTATTTATTACATACAAAAGTTAAATTTTAAGAACTAATTTCTTCTTTCATGCAAAAGTTTCTAATAACTGCCATAGAAAACCTTAAGCCCCTCAACCTGGCTTTTAAGGAGCTCCACAATAAGGTCCCAACCTTAGCTAATCCTGTTGCCAAAAAGAAGCTAAACTCCAATATTTATCCATGATTTCCCCTCATGCCTTTTTCTCTTTCGTCCACCTGTTATGTTTCATGGTCTCAACTGAAGTCCTAGGAAAGTATGACCTGACCTCTAGCCTGTGTTAATCACTGCAAAAGAAAATCCTATTCACATTTACACATATAATTCATATTGGTACTTAAATAACAATATACTGTTGTATTAAAGCACAGAATGGTGCCAGGTTTATAAACGCAGATTTTTCCAGAGGGCCACCAGGCAGGTTACATAAATAGGTGGGCTGGGTATAATGTGGAAAATATCTATAGGAGGTCACTACTCAGCTCCAGCCAGTTGTTGCCATGCAAGAATGTAGGCCTTATGTTATTTGATTATCAGAATTTTCAAGAGAAAATGGAAATCCAGAATGTTATGGTAATATCTCCCAGATTTTAAAAATTAGTAGGTAATTCAAATATATTAAAATACCATACAGTTCAGATATGCCGTCAAGCCATTAATTTACAACATCTGAATAGTGAAAAGGTTTGGTGTTTTGAGATCACAAACCTGTGTGTGAATCATGAATTAGTGATTGGTATTGGCTCTGACTTGGGAAGTTCCTGATCCTCTCTGATTCTGTTTTCACATCCATAAAATGGGAAAGATAATGTCTATCTTATAGGATTGTGGGGTGCATAACAGAAATAATACAGGATATTAGAAATAGTATACGTGAAGAGGCAGAGTAGGCCTCTGATGGTTACGTATTATATGAAAGGGACTGTGTTAAGTCTTAATAAGACACAGTGAAATACTAGCAAGTCCTTGCCTTTAAGAAGCTTAACCTAGTCTTTGAGACATGGTATATAGACCTACAAGGAAAGTTAGCAGTGCAAGGCAGCATAAAGTGAGTATCAAAGAAGTAGTGCAGACAGTAACTTATTACCATGCCTCAGTTTTACAGTTCTTTCATTATTTTGGGGTGTATTGGACATTTGAACATGTTAATGTTAGCTGCACAGAAAGGCCTACCCTAACTACTTAATCTAAATTAGGTACTCCCACCCTGTTTATTCTATATACCATATCCTGCATATTTTCCTCATAATTCTTTTCATAATTTTTATGTTTGTTTACTTATGTAGTCTTTCCCCCAATAGACTCTCAGCTCCATGGTGACAGGGGCTGCGTCTGTATTAACCACTACACTATGCCTAGTGCCCAGCATAGCACCTGACATGTTGCAGGGGTCAGTGGCCTTGAGAGATAGTTAGGCCTTCAATGAAAGAGGATGGAAAGAATATTGTAGGCTGAGAGAGCATCACTGGCAAAGGCAAAGAGGTGAGAAAGTACTGGGCAAACACTTAGTTTAGCTAGTGCGTGAGTCACTTGAGAGGAATATATAGGCAAATAAACTCTTTGGTACCATCTCCTCAGCGCATCTCATTATTTATTGAATACCTACAATTGCAAGGCAGCATCTGAGGCACTGTGGGTACATATATATGATCCTTTCCTCTGAGCAGCTTACCATATAAAGTGGTTTACATTCTGGTTCAGCCACTGACTAGTTTTGAGACCTTGCACCATTTTCTATGTCTTAGTGTCCTTATCTGTGAAATAGGGATAATAATGACAACCAGCTTATAATATTGTTGTGAAGGTTAAATGTGAATTCTTTTAAAGCATTTAGTGCAGTCTTGACAAATAGCAAGGGCTCAAAAAAACCTACCTATTACTAGTAACAATAGTACTTCTCTTACTACTATAAAGTGAAGAAGGCAGATAGGTAAATAGGTCATTGTAAAACAGCATGGAAAGTGCAATAATAGAGGATTGCTTGGAAGAGGAGTTCTTTCTTTCAAGCCAGAGACCTGAAGGACAATCTTGACTTCTCCCTCACCACTCTGTACCCAAATCAGTCACCTAGTCATAGTAAATCTACCTCCCAAATATTTCTTGAAACTTTTCCTCCCACTTTCCACTTAGTTCAAGCCCTTATTGTCTCTTGCCTGGACTCTTGGCTCCAGTCTTGAGGCTAAATGGTTTCACTGTCTCTTTATTAGCTTTGTTCTTTAATCATCCACTTTCCATACTGTCTACAAATTATTATTTGATTATTAATTAATGATTTTATTAATCATAATTAATTCTTTGAGAATAAAGCCATGGTCTTATTCATCTCTTCTGTCTCTGATGCTTAGCATAATCCTTAGAAGATAATACATAGAAGAGGCACAGAAAGGAAGGGGAGTGGGCAAGTGGGAGGAGGAAGAAATGAGTAGGAGGGAGAGGATTTGGATTTAAAGTCTCCCAAATTCCAAGAAAGTAAAAGCTTTTGAGTAGGTGAGTGATGAGGTCAGCACTGTGCTTTTTCTCTGGCAACACCATACAGAACAATTCCAAGGATCAGAGAATGTATCTAGGGAAGTACAGTTACAAGGCTTTGAATAGACTGAGTTAATGAGAGCTTTTCGAACTTGGTGGTGGCAGTGGGACAGTGCTGACCTTATCAATGGTGATAAACTTAATTAAATGTGGAAAGTAAGGGAAAGAAAGGAGATAAAGATAAGCCTGGAAACCCAAGTGATTAGGAGGTTATTGATGCCATTAACAGAATTGAGGAATATAGGAGAAAAAGTCACTTTGAAGAATTAAGGAAAATGGTATTATATTATGGATGTGTTGAAATAAGATCATTTCTTTTAAATATTGCCCTCATTGACTGACACAGTACATATTTTAACTATTAAATATTCATTGAATGCCATGTATATAGATCTTACAACATCAATATTTGAAGGGTTTTTTTTTGAGATTAGAGGTACATCTTGCAGACCCTCTATATTTTTGCTCTGCCTTTCTGATCAGTCACATGCTGGCTAATTTTTTGCTAACAACTTTGCCTTCTAATTCTTTATTCTTGACATTTGGAGTGGTCATCCACTGCTTGTCCTATATGGACCAAAAATCAAAATTACCAATCCAATTAAACACTGGATTCCCAAACTTTATTTCAGGATTTCAAGCTGTCTGCTGTCCTACCATGAGCTCAAGTGCAGTGTGTTTAAAAATAAACTCGTCTTCTTCACAAAACTGTCTTCATGTTTCTCTCTGTATTTCTTTTCTTCCAGTCAGATAGATTAATTTTCCTAAAATCCAGTTTTATCCTGTCCTTTCCTTATTCAAGACTCCTTCCTTAGAATGCTTCTCAAAATTATTTTGGTGGTTTCATTTATCAAGAAACAAATCCATAGGAGTTTGTTGTATACAGTTTTGAAAAGTTAGAGACATTAAATAACATCCTTAATCACTGCATGGTGAGTTCTTATAATGTACTGTACATTATAAGGCACACATACTTTGAAAATACTTGACTTACTAATGTGTTTAGCTATATAATGGTTAATTTGAAAACATGGCTTCAGCTATAATATATACTTTTTCTTTCTCTATTTTTATAATCTTAAAATTATAAAAAGCTGTTTTTTTTATATCTTTCAGAACAGGTGGGATTATTCCTCCAGTAGCTCAACAGCTTCATAGAGAAAATATTCAACGCATAGTGCAAGAAGCTCTCTCTGCCAGTAAAGTCTCTCCAAGTGAACTCTCAGCAATTGCAACTACCATAAAACCAGGACTTGCTTTAAGCTTGGGTGTAGGCTTATCATTTAGCTTACAACTGGTAGACCAGTTAAAAAAGCCCTTCATTCCCATTCATCATATGGAGGCTCATGCACTTACTATTAGGTTGACAAATAAAGTAGAATTTCCTTTTTTAGTTCTTTTGATTTCAGGAGGTCATTGCCTTTTGGCACTAGTTAGAGGAGTTTCAGATTTTCTGCTTCTTGGAAAGTCTTTGGATATAGCGCCAGGTGACATGCTTGACAAGGTAATTATTTAAGAATTAATATCTCTATTCTTTTTTGTTAAGGTGTCTATTTCAGCTAAATAGTAATAGATACACTACTGCTATTCATCTAAATATTTCTGAATAATATTAGACTGAAAAAACTTATGTGCAGTAGTAAACAAAAAAAGAGTAGTACATAATTTTATAAAAGATCCCTTCTTACCCATTCCGAATAAAATGATATGAGGTTTACATCAGTATATAAAGGCTCAAATGGTTTGTATATACACTTTTTTTAATCAAATAACATAATATATGAAAGAAAGTGCTTTGTGAAGTGTAATGTACCTTTAAAAAGTGAAAAAAGAGGATATATAAAGATAACATAAGGACATTAAAGATGCACAAAGTTCTATTATTAAATGTTACAATTGCTGACACCACTGACAAGCAGATTTCTTTTCCTTTGTTTTAGAATCTTAAAGCCTACTGCCTTATAAAAAAAAAACCTGTTGCCAACAGCTGAAATGATTGGAAGAAATAGGACAGGTTCTTATTTTTGAAGTTCATCATTAAGCAGTCATTGTCATTTTCAAACCTATTTTCCATCCCCAGTAGAAGAGCAAAAGTAGATAGGAAGGCAGTGATTGGCCACTATTGATCAGGTTGTCAGAAACAGCAAGATTGTCTGTCTTGACTGACCACCAGCTCTGGTCCATGTTTGTAAAAGTATTGCATGTCTTATTCACCCAGGGTAAAATTCATTTCCTTTGCACCCTGGTTTCAAAATGTACAGTTTCATGACATTACAAAAATTTTTGTTTGTTTTTGATAGGTAGCAAGAAGACTTTCTTTAATAAAACATCCAGAGTGCTCCACCATGAGTGGTGGGAAGGCTATAGAACATTTGGCCAAACAGGGAAATAGACTGCATTTTGATTTCAAACCTCCCATGCAACATGCTAAAAATTGTGACTTTTCTTTTTCTGGACTTCGTCACATTATTGATAAGATGATAATGCAAAAGGAAAAAGAAGAAGGTATATTTCTAATTAGTAAAGTTGGACAAATAAGTAATACTGGATTGTACCTAAAAATACCTGCTCATTCCTGCAGGTATTGAGAAGGGGCAAATCCTGTCTTCAGCTGCAGATATTGCTGCTGCAGTACAGCACACAGTAGCCTGCCACATTGCAAAAAGAACACATCGTGCTATTCTATTTTGCAAGCAGAGAGACTTGTTTTGTCAAAGTAATGCAGTACTGGTAAGTTTTGTAATTTTAGAATAGTAGTAATCCTTTACAGTATGTTACTTTTCTTCCCATAGATTAATTGACCCTAAGCATAGGATGAAAAGATCTTTATGCCATATGCTATCCCAGACAGTATGAAATCACGTAGAATAAAAACTAACAGCCATTGGGATTTCCCTGGTGGTGCAGTGGTTAAGAATCCGCCTGCCAACACAGGTGACATGAGTTCGAGCCTCGGTCTGGGAAGATCCCACATGCCACAAAGCTGCTAAGCCCGTGCACCACGACTACTGAGCCTGTGCTCTAGAACCAGTGAGCCACAACTACTGAGCCCGCGCGCCTGGAGCCCGTGCTTCGCAACAAGAGAAGCCACCGCAATGAGAAGACCTCTCGCCGCAACTAAAGAAAGCCCACGTGCAGCAACGAAGACCCAATGCAGCCATAAATAAATAAATAATTAATTAAAAACAAAACAAAACAAAACTTTTAACAGCCATTCCCTGTACAGGCCTGGCAGCTTTATAGGACATCTGTACAGCCTGTGTGGCAAAAAGGTTCAAGGCTGCATCTTACTGAATTTAAAAGAGGGTTTACAGTATGAAACAAAATGCAGTATAACTGCTGTCATTATTGAAGGAAAAATAGGCTGTTTCCTTCAGATTTATGTTCCTTTGATGAAATCCCTTTAAATGTGCTTAAAAGCCTTGATAAATTTCCTGTGTATCTTAAACTTCATTCTTTGGAAAATTGTAAAGAGAAAAATATTTAAATGGTAGGTTCACAAAATGGAATATTACATAAATATCAAAGGTAATAGTTTAAGAATTATGTAGTAAAATGAAAAAAATGCTTATAAGTGAAAACTGCAGGGTCTAAAATACTGTACTATGATTGTAATGAGAAAAGGGTCAGAAGAAAATACAAAAATGAAAGTGATCATATGGTAATATTGAAATTGTTGGTGACTTTTGTTTCTTTTGCAAATGTTTATTATATAGATATATCACTTGCTCATTACCCACCTACCAAAATGTGATATTGTCTTATTGTATAATGCTGGTAATTTCCCCAGGTTTAGCTCACAGCTTAGCTCATATTCATGTGTGATATTTGTTAATTTTGGTTTTCTCAACTTTTTCAGGTTGTATCTGGAGGCGTTGCAAGTAACTTACATATCCGAAAAGCTCTGGAAATCGTGACAGATGCAACACAATGCACTTTGTTGTGTCCTCCTCCCAGACTGTGCACTGACAACGGCGTTATGATTGCGTGGTAAGCCATGGATGCTTGTGCTTCACTCATAATTATGTGAATATTAATTGCCATTTCATCATGTTAAATTTTCTTCCTTTAAATCTTGGGCTAGTTATTTTATTTTTATTGATTCTTATTTAGGAACGGTGTTGAAAGATTGCGTGCTGGCTTGGGCATTTTACACAGCACAGAAGGCATCCGCTATGAGCCAAAGTATGTGGTACCATTCATAATCTTTATGCAAGTTGCATTGTAAAAGTCAAAGCCTGGATTTTGCTTTTATATTTGAGGTTTTCATTGACACTCTGGTGGTACTTGAAGAAAGAGTACATTAATTTTTTTCATCTAACCTAAGCGTTAGATACCCTATAAGAAATATTTTTGTTATAGCTTAAATTATATAAATGTTGACAAAGCATAGGTTAGAAACAGGCAGTGGGTAAGGATGATGAATTCCCTCATTGGGGACCAGAATGGCAACCATGTCCATGACCTGGACTTTTGCAGTGTTAGGACCATCTCAGCATCAGCTGCCGTGCTGGAAACTTAAGGAAAATGTGCAAAAAGCATTCAGGTGTGAGACTGGGTTGTGAGTATACTTCTCCACAGGCAGCTGAGAAATGGCCAAAAGATAGCTGTTTTCTGCAAGCCTTATTTCCTCTCCCAAATCAAAGTTCCTAGGAGTAGCACAGTTTTTCAATTTGTTATCAAGTTCTGGTCTTAAGCTAATTCTGGAATAGTAAAAACAGTGAAGCATGATTATGTTTCATAATCTAACATAATTCTATTTTCAACAGTGTTTCATCTGCTGTTTTAAACTTTTCAGCATTTTAGTACATAACTATACCTATGTGAATCATAGACTATTAAGGCTGATCATAAATGAACAGAGTTTAGTTAGTAGTGACTAAACTACTAGTAGAAAGAATCGCTTAAGTTGATGGCCTAGCCTCAGGTAGAATCTACCATCTGATCCAACACTGCCTTCTTGTGGGCAGTGTTGAGGCTGGAGATGATGGCTTTTTTTAGGTTGGGGTCCATTTGAAGCTTTGTAAAGGGCAACATTGTACAAAAGCAGAAATCTGAGGCCAAAAGTATTTACTGAGGAAGAACAGAGAAAGAGGGTAGGATCAAGACCTCTCCTGCCACCAGTGACAAAGGAAGGTAGAAAACGAGCAAGCTAGCTTTTGAAACCTGGAGAATTTCTGAAGTTGGAATAAATGCAGGTCTGACTTTGTATGGTAAACTGTTTTTACCCTGTTAGCTTTGTAGAGCATTATAAGGCAACTTTTTGTTATTTTTTTCTGTTTCAAGTTTTTATTTATTTACAGTATGTGAGAGAGAACTCTTTCAAAAACATCTCAACCCCAAACTCATTGAATTGTATGCATTAAATATGTATAGCTTTTAACAGGTCAGTTATACCTCAAAGTGGTTTTAAAAAATTGTCCAATTTAGATTTCTAGCCTTCCTTCACCCATTATTCTGGTTTGAGGTCCTATTGTATTTTTATGGATTCAAGAACCACCATCACATATAATCAGTTATACACTAGATACATATATTGTTTGTCAGAATTCTAAGCAGATAGTTTGCAGAGCTAGTAACAGATCAGTAAACAAATAATGTAAAATAATTTGAAATAATGTGATTTGTCTGATTTTGATGCAGATGTCCTCTTGGAGCAGATATATCAAAAGAAGTTGGAGAAGCTGCCGTAAAAGTACCACGATTAAAAATGAAGATTTGATTTTTGCTTTTCAAAAAAATCCCTAAAGGTAGTAGTAAAGTTTTGATTTTTTGTATATCAAATATATAATACTAATTGTTCATCAAGACTTTCTTTGTTATCCTTTTTATGTTTGATGTTTAACCTGTTCTTCTGAGAGACTATAATAATATGTTATAGTCTTATAAGGGAGTATAGGGTTTTTTTATTATCAAAAACCAAATAAAACATCTTGTGGGAAAAAGAATATACTGATATAGGCAAGTAGAAAGAAAAACCTTGGAAAAAATATAGCAATTCTGCTAAATCCTGGCCCCATATTATACAGGCATAGATCTTTACCCCCCTTTTTCATATCAGGATACATCACCCTGACTTTTCTAATGAGAGAGCAATTTTAGAAAGGTAGCCAGGTCAAAGTCATGTCAACTCAAGAATTCTAAATCAAAACAAAAGAATATATATTAGTAATTATAAAAATATATATATTATTCGGTATCTTCTCTGGAGCAAATGGGATTTCTATACATTTCTTAAAATGGGATTTTAAGAAATATGACATTTTAAGAAATATGACACCAGGGAAGCATGGGCTTCCCTGGTGGCGCAGTGGTTGAGAGTCCGCCTGCCAATGCAGGGGACACGGGTTCGTGCCCAGGTCTGGGAAGATCCCACGTGCCGCGGAGCAGCTGGGCCCGTGAGCCATGGCCGCTGAGCCTGTGCATCCGGAGCCTGTGCTCCGCAACAGGAGGGGCCACAACAGTGAGAGGCCCGCATACCTCAAAAAAAAAAAAAAAAAAGAAAGAAAAGAAATATGACATGCAAGTAATCCCTCGAGTGTATATTGTACTTTTTAGTTGCCCACATCTATTCACATTCATTATTTTAGAAAGTATATTTAATCAGTGAAAATATATGAGGTGAAAAGGGCTGTTTTATTTTTGGGTAACGTCCTTTGACTCTGACTTTTACTGCAGATATTATGACTTTTTTTCTGCCCAGATTAAAATAACTGAATGTACTGTCCTTTGAATATAAGGATGATACTACTAACTATTTAATGTCCTTTGAGAGATTTTGCTATGTTACATCATCCATACTGGATCAAATTGTTAATTTTCTAATCAGTGACTTGCTTTATTGAGAAACTAGAGGTTAAGGATAAAAATCTAGAATGAAAAGATTTCTTATTTTAATCCTTCCTTATGGTGACCTTCCCTTTTGGGAAATTCCATAAGTAATTCTTTTTTCTAGAATTGTGATCGTAGGATATTGCTTTATGATCCTCCATTTTATCCTGGAAATATAATTTATATGAGAGAACATATAGAAACAGCAACATTTATAAAGCTTACATTCTTTGATGTTGAGGTATAGGTATGATATAATTGGTTTGTAACTATAATTTAGAAGAAACTATTAGTTTGTGAATTCACCTTTTACATTTGGATTTGTATTCTGTATCATGTGAATCTAAATTCACAGAAAGTGTATTTCCTTTGACTGTTACAATAAGAGTGCATATAAACTAATGAAGAAAATTGACCAAAATTTTTTCCCACCATCACAAATTTTATAAAATAGGAATATCAGGCTTCCCTGGTGGCGCAGTGGTTGAGTCTGCCTGCCAATGCAGGGGACACGGGTTCAAGCCCTGGTCTGGGAGGATCCCACATGCCACGGAGCAACTGGGCCCATGAGCCACAACTACTGAGCCTGTGCATCTGGAGCCTGTGCTCCACAACAGGAGAGGCCGCGACAGTGAGAGGCCCGCGCACCGCGATGAAGAGTGGCCCCTGCTCGCTGCAAGCAGAGAAAGCCCTCGCACAGAAACGAAGACCCAATGCAGCCAAATAAATAAATAAAATAGGAATATCTATAATCTAAGTTCTTAAAATTTCAAAGTATCAAAACTATTCCAGATGCTACAAACACACATGTCAAAATTAAGTTCATGATATAAATCAGGTAAACTACAGATAAAAAAAACAAGCAAATTCTGGAAGCATTCCATATATTTAGGTCTTTCAGTATTTAGCCAGAAGGAAGAGAAAGGGAGAAACATTGAACTCTATATTGGCAAGCATGTGTGCCAGTTAGCTTATAGTACAGGTAAGAGGCAGGCAATTTGCTGAAACTCTCTATATATTGAGGCCTTTCTCATCTTACGTATAATTTTTAAAAATAAAAAGCAAGTGCAGGGTAATAAACGTAATCTGTGCTTTGGGGCTGTACTTAAGGAGAAATACTGTAAAGTTTTAAGCGTGGTAGGTTGGCCCGGCTAGGCCTAGATACTCAGGAAATGTCTATGTTATTGAATGCAAAAAAACCCTGATCATCAACTTTGAAACCACCTGAAGCCAGTTTTAAAGCTCAAAGTTTGCTGTCTAAAGGCTTTTATCTTTTGAATGTCTAGAGAGGTTTAATGTTTCCAATGATATGAATTAACAGTGCTGAATAAATGACACAGGTTTGTATCATTTGAATTATTTATCCCTTTCTAGTATAAAATATGCCATTGTTCTCAGAATTCCACCAGGAAGTTGTGACTCAAAGCGATAATTTTGAATCAAATTTGAAGATTAAAGAGGTCTCTTATTGTACAGTGGTTAAGAGCACAGGCTTTGGACTGTGGCACACAGAAAGCCCTGAGTACCTGTAGCTGCAGTCACCACCATCATTACTGTTATGTTAAGGCATGTTGGAGAAAATAACTGCTAATTAATGTATGTGTTCACTGCAGCCCAGGTAGACTATAGAGACAATTGAGCAAAGTGGACAGAGAAAAACGGTGGCTCTTTAAAGGACCCACTGAAACCTAGTTAGCTTTTATATCAAATCCATTTGCTGCTGTATGTGAGAAGCAGACATACATACATCAAAACTTGCACCTACTGGAAACAATACTGGTTGGGCAAAGACATCACATGATTCTAAGCCACAAAGAATGTCATCTATTCCAGCTGCAAACCAAAGATACTCTGTACGTATGGAAAATGGTCAACAGTGGTGGCCACACTTTTTAGCCATACTTTTGTGCTTGATGGGAAATGATTTCAGATTTTTCTTTAGTAAAATGTTTTTAAAAGCATACATTTCAGATTTTAGAAGACTCGTGTACCTGTAGTATTTATCATTAAATATCTTAAGGTAGTACAGTGAGTGTTAACATGTAGGCTACTTTGAATCAGGTCTTTTTGGCCCAGCATACCAATTTAAAAATGTTTCTTATTTTAAAATGTTTCTAACACTTGATATATACACTAATTGTGCCACTTGTGTGAGTTGCTATATCTTAATAGTTTTTTTTTTTCTTTATTTTTCTTTTCTTCGCTGTATGCAGGCCTCTCATTGTTGTGGCCTTTCCCGTTGTGGAGCACAGGCTCCGGATGCACAGGCTCAGCGGCCATGGCTCACGGGCCCAGCCGCTCCGCGGGATGTGGGATCCTCACGAAGCCAGGTCCCCTGCATCGGCAGGCGGACTCTCAACCACTGCGCCACCAGGGAAGCCCCTATATCTTAATAGTTTTAAGTGCAGGCATTCTATTATAGAAAATTCTACTTATTTTTTGAAACCATAATTCTGACCTGATGTTAAATTCCAGAAGACATGCTAAGGAAAATTTGTTAAGTATCAATATCAAGAACTTCCATTCAAAAAGATTACTCAGTTATGTATATTTTACCACAATTAAAAATAAAAAATTTTAAAAGATTGCTCAGGAATCCTTTTACACTAAAATGTTTTTAATTAGCCTTCTGCAGGCTCCGGATTAGCTTTCTGTACATGTTTCCCAAGTTGGCTCAAAAGCACTATTCTTGGTCTTGATACAGTTGTGATATCTGATGAAATTGCAGATGAAAAGGAAAAAATATTGTGAGAAACAGTGGTCTTTTTTGTTTTGAAGAGTCCCATGAAGTTAGTTACAGGAGGTATAAAAGTCAAAGAATCTCTTGGTTGAATTTTGGGTTTTAATTTTCTTCGGTGCTCTTTCCCTAAAAATTAGAGAGCCACAATTCAGTGTCTCTTTCTTAAGCCTAAGAACCCTAGGTATAGTCTCATTGCTTTTAGTTCTATATATTTCTGTTTTCTTCACATCACTAAAATATACTAAGAGAACAGATCAGTAGCTTCCAGACTTTGAGATGATGCCAGAGTGCAAAAATTTGTGGTGATCAATATACAGTTGCCAACTTTTTATTAGGCCAAGTTGGCACTAGTGAAAGAACAAATGCCAGCTACTTTAAACATTGTTTTGTAAAAGATGGGGTATTTTAATGTCAATAGAAAGTGTAAAAGGCATTATCTCAAAATGGAGGACTTTACTTGAATGAAATTAACTTTATCAGAAATTTGATTGTCCTTATTTTTTCTTATGTTACCACAAACCTGTGAAAACTTTATCAGACCGTTACTGGTATACATATTGTTATTCACAAACCAATATTAAAGTGAAGGAATAATGGAACTGGCTTTATTCTTTTATGTAAATTACTCTTACACTAAAGAAGCTATACAAAAACCAGATGTTCTTCTACCCATGATATTCAGAAATAATAGCCTCCCACACATACTTAGCTTCCCTCATATCTCCCTGAATAAATGAAGTTCTTTCCTTTCCTTTTCTTTTCTTTTTCTTTTTTTTTTTTTTTTTTTTTTTGCTGTACACGGGGCTCTCACTGTCGTGGCTTCTCCCGCTGCGGAGCACAGGCTCCGGATGGGCAGGCTCAGCAGCCATGGCTCACGGGCCCAGCCGCTCCGCGGCATGTGGGATCCTCCCGAACCAGGGCATGAAGCCGTGTCCCCTGCATCGGCAGGCGGACTCTCAACCACTGCGCCACCAGGGAAGCCCCCTCTCCTTTTCTTATTCTCTCTCTTTCTATTTGTGACTCCAGCAAAGTGATCTTGATTTCAGAAGGTTCTATTTTTGCTTTTGACAGTAAGGTAATATACCAAGTAAGACTGATTTTGGTCCTACACTACGCACCCATGAACAAGCACTAAGCATATACATAAAACCAGTAAGTAATTTATTTTCCCCATTACATGTCTGATAGGAATTGATGAGTAACATTATAAGATCTAGACTCTGATCTCGCAGGCCTAGGCCACTCAGCCATCATCTGCCAACTTTGTATAAAACTACATAGTATCAGTGGAAACAGTGTGGTCTCTGCCCTAAGAACTTATAATATAGACAAGTTGTATATGAAACAGAATAATAGCAAGTAATTAAAGTCATTTACATGTGGGAAAAAGCAAAGAGAGGGATTTCTGTCAAGTGATATTAGTAGGGAAGTCTTAAAAGAAATGATTAACATGGGCTTGTAAATGGGAAGATATTTTAGGTATATAGAATTAAAAAAGCATAAGCTTACAGGTAAACATGTTTTTTGGTAGTCCCTACATTTTGAAATCTTAGAAATGAACAATTATAAAGTCTCAGGGCTAGAAAGTATAAAAGAAAAATCAATTACCTTTTTTAAAGACAGGAATTATGGATGGTCCTCCATTTTTCTCCAGACTAAAAGGAAAACATTTTTATCACAAAAACTAGATATATATAAAGACTTAGTACACCCAGGTACCATGTTCAGTGCCTAATGGTCTAATTTATACGTTACCTGTACTAACTATGCATGTTACCTGTAGGTGTTTTATATTCTGTCACTCGTTGACTCGCTTATCACCCAAAACATTTGGAAGAGTAAATCTGCTTAAAGTGATCAGGGAAAGCTCCATTGAAGAAGAGACACTTCAGTTAGACTCTGAAGAAAATAGGTCTTTCAATGGATGAGGTGGGGGGCGGGTATTCCAGATAGAGGGAATAGGATATGAAAAATTACAATACTATAAAACAGCATGGCAAGTTCAAAGGGCACTAAGTAGTCTGGTGTGATTGGAATTAAAGATATCTGGAGACATGATGGGAGATAAGCTTGGAGGATAAAGATCAGGTCATTTTATGTATTAATAAGAGAAAATTTAAACTTTATTTTCAAAGCAATGTAATACCTATGAAATGTTTCAAGCCAAAGAATAACAAGGTATACCTAAGTTAATATGATGTGTGTGGCTTTAAAAGAAGTATTCTATTAATCATCAGCCTGTACATGTAACATATAAATATGGTATTACACAATTTCCCTGGTAATAAAATGTAAGTCTTGAAGTTAAAGTTAACTTAAATTTTAACTTAAAGTTAAAATATTAAAACTGCTTATCACAAATGTGTTCCTCGTTAATGTGATGAGGAACATTTGCTGTTGTCAACTTTAATGAGGCACAGGCCCCAATCTATTCAATAGGCCAGCTTCATGGCTATAGGGTTACGTGAAACTAGCTACTCTTAGGCTCAGAGTACTTTCATGGAGGGTCAGTTAACAGTAAGATTATGGCTCTCTACATACTTCAAAATTTATACATCCAAAGACTTCTAATCTGGGGCTGAATAGGGGTGTGGGAATAGAGAAGTGGAATATATTCCAAAACAATGATGTTGTGATCCCAACCAAAATCAATCTACTTTATGTTTCCAGTAGTGGAATCAAGGAATATTTTGTGGAACTTAATCTTTTAGTGCATTTCCCATAGTTTCATTTACATCAAATTCCTTTACAGGATTGTTATGAAAATTAAAGGGAATAGTGTATGTAAATGCTCTAAGGAGAGTGCATAGAATTATTATTAGTTATGGGAGTAATTGTTATTTGCTTACCAGTTCCACCTCACTTAGTAGCCATTCCTATAAGTTTACTGACCACTTGTTACTGCTTATAATCCTGAAAGTTGAATGTTCACAACTCCAGAGGGTGCCATTCACCTTACAGTCATTGTAGGTTTGTATGGTTACTACAACCATTTTCCAGGGGATGGCAGTAAAGTGTACTGAGGAAGGGGCATCTTTTTCTAATTCCCAAAAAGTTGCCGTATGGGCTAGCTGTGGGAATGACTGTAAAATAATACTTCCATTATTTAAACTAATTTTTTGAATCGGTAAATATTACTTTTAACATTGTCAATTAAAGCAATTGTTATTTAGTTTTCCCTGGCTTATTATATAAAATTAGATAATCAGTTTGGGGTTTTCAGTTTTTCAAAGAATTCAAATTAAAGTGACTCTGAAGATATACTCATTTTTCCCTATACTTAAAATTGACTTATAGAACCATGATATGCTGTTGGGTCCTATTCTCTTCTACTATCGTAGAGTTAATAATATATCTTGAGTAGTTCTGTTTCCTATATGTAAATAGCACTATTTGCAGAGACTTGTAATTCAGCTACAATTACAGAAGGAGAGAAAATATGTCCAGTGTAAGGAGATTCTCCTCTTCTTTCTTTTTTCAGAAACTTAAGTTCATGATAGAACTATAACACTGAGGCAAAATCATCTGGATAAATGCCTGGCAAACTTTGCCATAACTTGAACCACAGGGTCTGATTTAGCCCTGTTTCTGCCCTGGGAATTTGGCCTAGCTTTGGATCAAGTCTAAGAGTCCCATTTGATGCCAAGGTCATAGTGGCATTCCTGGTTGCCTCAGAGCTCTCAAATGTACCCCAGTCTACAACAAAATGGCTTCCTGGATCAGACTTGGAGGCAACCAGTCTTCCAGAAACTTTTCTGAAAGGCGGATGAATAATCCTGGCCAGACAGGATCCCCAAGATCAGGTTGTATTCTTGTCTGCACTTACAATTCTGTTGCTAACTCGGAATTTAAACAGGCTTTGGCAATGGGCATTTAGAATGAAGTTTATCCTTTGTTTTACAATGCGTAGATGCATAACAAGGACGGTTCCCCGTGTTTGATCTTCCTTAAACTTCCTTAAAAATTCCTCTCAGTAACTTTACTACTGCAACTTCAAACATAGAAACAATACCTTAAGGAAGGAAGTCCCACTCTTTGTTGCATTTGAAATTCCTTTAAAAATGCTGGGTTTATACTTGCATCTCTGCTGATATTCTTTGTTATACGAAGGAACTGATTAGGCTTATTCCTGCATTCCTTTAATAAGATTTGGAAAGCATTTGCATTGTAAGTTAAGTAGCCAAGAGCATTGGAGCAAGCCATGCAAACCTAAATGAAGATGAAACAATTTCTCCTTAACCATTGAGCTTTGTTCTTAAAATATCTAACCCAGTGCTCTCATTAAATATTTCATAGGAAAGTCTCTATAGCTATGTATAGCAAATATGTATGTCAACTGATGGCCTCTATAGATAGAAGCATAGCAACAATATTTTTAGGGAAGGCTGTCAATTGCCATTGATTTCTAGTAGTTGTTCTCAGTCCTGACTGCATTTTTAGAATCACCAGGAGTTTAAAAAAGAAAAAGCCCACCAACTAAATACAGACTCTCTTAGTAGAATCTGGCATTGTGTATTGTTTTTAAAGTGCCATAGGTGATTCTAATGGGCAGCCCAAGTAAGAACCTTTGAGTTTGAACTAAGACAGTAGGTCTCAGTCTTCATTGTGCATTGGAATCACCTGGATAACTATGAAAATCATGTCTGTATTCCACCCCCTAGAAACTGATTTAATTACTTTGGGGTGCATTGAACTGAACATTGGGACTTTTCAAAACTGCACAGGTGATTGTAATATAGGAAACCAAGTTAGAGAGTATAGCATAAAAGTAAGTTAAAAATAAGCGGCACAGGGAAGCAACTCAATTTTCCAGGGCAAAACCAAAGAAACAAGCACAAGTATCAGGCCATGGGACTCCAGAAAAAGTAATTATTTCTTTGAAGGAAATACCCTCTGCATTTGACTCTGAAGTAATTAGGTTGTTCATATAATTAATAAAAGTATATTCCTGGGAAGTTCTTAGGAGAATCTGTTCATGGTGGCATAAGAAATGTCAAAGAAAGGAACATAAACCAGGCCCATGCAGGGTATCAGAAGGTTGACATAGTGGTCTTTACACTGGCATCTGACTGCTGTATATGCCCAAAAATCTTCCACACCTTGAACAGTGGTTCTGGACCAGCAGCCTCAGCTTCTGGGAACTTGTTAAAAGTGCAAATTCTAGGGCCTACACCAGATGTATTAGATCAGAAACTTTGTGAATGGAGCCCAGCAGTCTATGGTGTAACAAGTCCTCCAGGTGATTCTGTTGTACCCTAAAGTTGGAGAAATACTGCCTTAGACCCCGTGGGAAAAGCAAAGGAAATACTACTATGTGTAGTAATGTTTTAGAGGCAAAACACTACTGTGGCCAGCCTGGTCTTCAGGTACCCTCACTCTAACACTGTTTGGCAGGTAAGGAAAATTTTCCAATGGATTCCACTTTCATTCACTACAAATAATCATAGAAATGACAATGATTTAATTATAAAATATAAAATATTTTATAAATAATTATAAATTTCTGTATCATCCATGTACTTGTAGACTGAATCTTAAAGATTGAAGTTAAAATGAATGTGCACATTTTGTGGAAACCAGAATTGTGAATGGCAAATGTAGTACTAGAAAAATAATCAAATTTTGAGTTAGTAATATGAACTATTATATGAGACTCAACCTGTGGAGAAATTAGCCTGCAGAAGTGAGAGAGAGGCAAATTATATTTTAGAATACTCTATTTTCAAATTTATTATTATTATTTTTTTTTTTTTTACCTCTTCTTGCCTTGAGTACAAATGATAGCAGAGCTGTTGGATTGTCCCTAATGTGGTAAATGCTTCTGGAATACCAGCTCTAGAATGAGCCAGGGTAGCTATTAAATTCCCTATAAATTAAACAAGAAAAAAAATGCCTGTGTTATTTAATTGGTATAAACTGATATACTGTGCTTTCATTCACTTGCATATATTAAAGTCTTAAAAAAGGTTTGAGGGACTTCCCTGGCGGTCCAGTGATTAAGACTTAACCTTCCAATGCACGGGGTGCGGGTTAGATCCCTGGTCGGGGAGCTAAGATCCCACCACCGTGCGGCCAAAAAACCAAAACATAAAACGGAAGCAATATTGTAACAAATTCAATAAAGACTTTAAAAATGGTCTACATCAAAAAAATCTTTAAAAAGGTTTAAGTCTCAAGACATCTCTATTAATGAAGACCTGCTGAGAAAAAGCATGTGTGTTAAATGTAGAATAAACTTTCCCCAAAATTATGGTTTGGTTTTCTGTCACAAACAGTAGAAGTTAAATAGGTTGATTTAAGAGTGGGGAATTTTGAAAAATCAGAGGTTTTCTTCCTCTTGGCTTCAGAATATATTTTGTTTTGAGCTTTTATGGTTTGTTTAATGACTATGAACATGTTTGAACTACTGTAAGAAAATTTAATGTCCTTTTTGCAATTCAGATGGCTTTGAGTTCAGAGCTTAATGGTATTTTAAAACCAAGTAATGTATTACTTATTGAAGTTTATGATCATTGAAATTCTTGTTATAAAAAGAAATGTTTTGAGATTGAAGTAATAAAGTGATCTAGTAATTAAAGAAATGTGCAGCTACGAACTTAAGATTGTTTCATTCGAATTCATGTTTTATTCTTAGAACTTCCGTGTGATATTCTTCCACAGTATTGTTGCTGTGTTGGAATAGGTGTAACACAAATTTTAAGATATAAATGTATTTTTACATTTGTGGGTGGATACTTTATTGAGGTATTAACTGAGTTTTTGTTCTCCTTGTATTTTTTTCCAGCCTCCATTATAAGCCAGGAAGCCTTTTGTATTTATTGCCTCAGGATGAGCAGGGCTGGGTTGTATGGCCTAGAGCAAAAATTGTCTAAAGATAACCTTTCTTTCAGGCTTATATTTTCAAAAGCCTGAGTTTATAGAAGGCATTATGCCAGGGGGAAGGGACAGAGGAGTCTTTAAAAATAGGGAGTAAGAAATGGGGAACCAATGGGAAGGGCAGAGAATCTAAGACTAAAACAGAGATAGCAGGAGCTCTGAGTGAAGAATGGCTAAGTGGTGTACATAGGAAAACTGGACACTTGGCAACAGAAATCTCAGTCTCTGCAAAATTTTATGCTTTTGGAACATCTTCTGGAAACCATATCAACTTGGACTTGAGCATGTCATTTATTTTACATTATACCTGAGGCCTGAATATCTGGCTTTGCTTGAGATACCCCAGACATGCATATGGCTCTGGAGATGCATATGACTCCAGTGGTGGAGTGCAGAGAAAGCCCAATAATTTTTGAGATTGTTTCTACCAGCCTGGGAAAATTAGTATTTGAAAGCTAGAATAATATGGCATTTCTTGCACAGAAGAGTTTGTGGAGTAAAATTGAAACCCACTACAATTGTTTTTCAGAGTCATAGAATTACTATGACATTGAATTAAGAATGTTATTTAGATAAAAATATATTTAATAACTTCTTTTAAACATGTATTTTTCCTAGATAGTTTTCATCAAAGTTTTTGTTTGCTTGAATTAACCTTCCATGCCAAGTAAATACACTCCATAAAAATGTAATTTTATGGCAGCAAGTGGAGATTCCTTCACTGTGTTCAGTAATCCATTTCAGTTAAAAAAACAAATACTTTATTTTTTGGTAGCTGTCACTCCATATGGCTGTCGTTTTGATACTGTTTTATGTTGTATTGAGCATGATAGATCAAGAGAACTAATGTATTGATCATCTGGAGAGTTAGGTCTAGATAGACATAGTCACACAATTAGCACTAACTAAAAAAAAAAAAAAAAAAAATTAGCACTAACTATGTCAAGAACTCTGTTGGACCACTTTGCTTTGCTATATTGCATAGCAACATAGAGAACTCTTAAATATTAGACAAATATGCACAATTAGTCAAAAGGAAACCAGACAGAGGTTATCAGTATAAATCTGCCAGTATTATTATAAATCAGTGTACAAATTTTGTTGTTGGTAGCTCATAGTTGATTTCTCATCTTACATTCTGGAAAAAGTAATTAGGGGTTCAAAAAAGTAATTAGGAAATCAGAAAGGTTCTATTTGGGGTGCACAGTAGACTTTCATTGTTCCATGTAGCCTTAACTCTGGAGTTCCGTGTAGACTTATATGAGTTCATTCTTCAAACTGTGTGACAGAATATCAGGCTTATTATTTTATTATTGCTCAGATTACCAAAAAAATTTTTTGTAAACAGTTTTAGGTGGATATGATTAGCTTCTAGTTATTTCTTACCTGTCAAGACAATAGTAGTAGAATGAACTGAATACAGACTATCAACTAAAATAGTAACACCTCTTGCAGTCAAAGTAATGTGGTCCACATCTATAATGACTTTAGCTAATATAATAATCTAAAAACAAAAAAGAGGCATAGAATCATTAAACATTTTCTACTCAGCTTCTGTAATTAACCTTTTATTTCTGAGGGGATACTTCTTGGAAAAGTAAGAGGGGTAATTTGGTATGATTCAATGAGAAACGAGCTGTGTGGGGAGGACCTAGAGTACATATCCCTATCTGATCACTGCAGTGACCATCGTAGGCCATATTATTCTTTCTACGATGTTTGCAACTTCTGCATTGTTGAAGTTTGGGTTCGTAGAAAATACTTCTAAAGGTCATAGGATAGAAAAAGAAGAATAAGACCAAGAAGAATCCAGATACATAAGGTTGTCTACATGGTTGAAGAATTAGGTGATCAGCTAAAGATTTGCAGTTAGAAAACTTGTCTTGGACACTACCATGTTTCTCTACCTATTTCCTTGTAAAATAGGGTTGATGAAAATAATACTATATTTCTATCCATCTGATAGGGTTGTTATAAGCATCAGATGAGATATAAAGACAAAAGTGCCTTGTGACTTGTAAAATTCTATATAAATGAAGAAATCCTCATAGATAATGGAGTTTTTATGAAGTGAGGAAGGGACTGGTGTCAAAAATACTGTGAATTTTACAAAAGCAGTAAATGTTTTTCCAGATCCAAAGTTTTTTCTAATTTTTCAGTTTTCACTAGAAAGACATATTGATTTGAAGTTTTAACCTTCAATTTTATACCTGAAAAGCTGCCATTGCCTTCTCAGTTTCAAATGTTGATTCAAGAAAAGGTTCAAAAGTTGATATGGTCATTATTCCACTTTCCAATATTAAGTATTGTTGAAAGCGACTATTGAAGGCAAAAAGGGTTAACGCATAGCCTGCTCTTAAACGAATATCCTAGAAATAGGAGAAACATGCATTATCTTTAACTTACTTCATTTGTCATGTTACTCCAGGGTAATAGGTTTTGAATTCTTACATATTAAGATACATTTCATTTGTATCTCTGGGAGTAAAATATGACATTATTGGGGAAAACAGATAATAGAGTTACCCCAGAATGTTACTGAACAGATAAAACAGAGAATTAGGTTGTGGTATCAGGGAGAAGAAAAGAGAAAAATTTTAATTTTTAAATGGAATGTTAGATTACTGATTATGCAAATGAATACCTAAATGGTAATTAGGAAATTCCACAATTTCATTAACCTTCAACTTTTGTTTCAACATATTTTTCCTTCAATATTTTGAAATAGAGCTGATAAATCAAAACTTCTCTTGTATAGCATGATATATATTGAATTTTATGCATTGTGAGATATCTGTCATTTCTTAAAATAAGTACAAATTTTACAAAAATTCTACTGTACTATATTCTAAGGGAGAATAAAAAAAATGATTTCCTTTTAAAAATCACATTTTAACATTCTGGGAGTGGGGAAACAGAGCAAAAGGCAATCTCCCTTTGGCAGTCCACTTGCCAAAGATTAACAAGTATGGTCCATCTTCTAGAAAGACCCAAAAGATACAATCTTATCACTAAATCTTATTTATAATATTTTATTTGAACATGGTAGTACAGAGAGAGAGAACCATTAATCTTAGTGTGAGAGAATAATTAATCTTAGTGAGTTTTCTTCTGCTGCTCTTAATCATATAAAAATGCTATAGGTACATATGGAAATATTTACAGATAAAATTATATGATGCCTGAGATTTGCTTCAAAAGTAATATAGGAGAAATGAGGGAATATATAAATAAGATTGGCCATGAGTTGATAACTGCTGAAGCTAGGTCATGGGAATATTTGAGTTCACTATGCTACTTTGTCATTCTTTTTCTGATTGAAATTTTCAATAATAAAAATTATGTACTGGTGCAGCTCCCGAGAGCTCACAGCGCAGGAGCAGAGCAAGCACCGCCGAGGCCCTGGGTCCCAGGCAGCAGCAGTGGTGGCCGGGATGGCAGGGCAGGAGCCAGTGGCCTGAACACCCTCTGCAGCCGCTCTCCTGGGTCTTCATGGGCCTCGGCTGCCCCAGCGTCCAACATTTCCACCCTTTCCCTCCCCTCCCCCAAAACTCCAGCAACAAAGAAAAGTAGTCCGAGAAGGAGCGGCGACGCGTGTCGTCGCCCCCTCCTCGCCCAGGAAGGCCAGGACTTACTGAAAAATTAGAAAGGAGAGAGCGCAGACAGCAGAAGCAAGAAGAACTACAATCCTGCAGCCTGTGGAACAAAAAACACATTCACAGAAAGAGAGACAAGATGAAAAGGGAAAGGGCTATGTACCAGATGAAGGAACAAGATAAACCCCCAGAAAAACAACTGAATGAGTGGAGATAGGCAACCTTCCAGAAAAAGAATTCAGAATAATGATAGTGAAGATGATCCAAGACCTTGAAAAAAAAAAATGGAGGCAAAGATCGAGAAGATTCAAGAAATGTTTAACAAAGATCTAGAAGAATTAAAGAACAAACAAACAGAGATGAACAATAAAATAACTGAAACGAAAACTACACTAGAAGGAATCAATACCAGAATAACTGAGGCAGAAGAAAGGATAAGTGACCTGGAAGACAGAATCGTGGAATTCACTGCCGCGGAACAGAATAAAGAAAAAAGAATGAAAAGAAATAAAGACAGCCTAAGAGACCTCTGAGACAACATTAAATGCAACAACATTCGCATTATAGGGGTCCCAGAAGGAAAAGAGAGAGAAAGGACCAGAGAAAATATTTGAAGAGATTATAGTCGAAAACTTCTCTAACACGGGAAAGGAAATAGCCACCGAGGTCCAGGAAGCGCAGCAATTCCTGTACAGGATAAACCCAAGGAGAAACACGCCAAGACACACAGTAATCAAACTGGCAAAAATTATTGAAAGCAGCAAGGGAAAAACGACAAATGTCATACAAGGGAATTCCCATAAGGTTAACAGCTGATTTCTCAGCAGAAACTCTACAAGCCAGAAGGGAGTGGCATGATATACTTAAAGTGATGAAAGGTTAGAGCCTACAACCAAGATTACTCTACCTGGCAACTATCTCATTCAGATTCGATGGAGAAATCAAAAGTTTTACAGACAAGCAAAAGCTAAGAAAATTCAGCACCACCAAACCAGCTCTACAACAAATGCTTAAGGAACTTCTCTAAGTGGGAAACGCAAGAGAAGAAAAAGACTTACAAAAACAAACCCAAAACAATTAAGAAAATGGTCATAAGAACATACATATCAATAATTACCTTAAACACGAATGGATTAAATGCTCCAATCAAAAGACACAGGCTTGCTGAATGGATACAAAAACAAGACCCATATATATGCTGTCTACAAGAGACCCACTTCAGACCTAGGGACACATACAAACTGAAAGTGAGGGGATGGAAAAAGATATTCCATGCAAGGGGAAATCAAAAGAAAGCTGAAGTAGCAATATTCCTATCAGATAAAATAGACTTTAAAATAAAGAATGTTACAAGAGACAAGGAAGGACACTACAAAATGATCAAGGGATCAATCCAAGAAGAAGATATAACAATTGTAAATGTATATGCACCCAACATAGGAGCACCTCAATACATAAGGCAACTGCTATAAAAGAGGAAACAGCTATAAAACAGCTATAAAAGAGGAAATCGACAGTAACACAGTAATAGTGGGAGACTTTAACACCTTACCTACAGCAACGGACAGATCATCCAAAATGAAAATAATTAAGGAAACAGAAGCTTTACATGACACAATAGACCAGAGAGATTTAATAGATATTTATAGGACATTCCATGCAAAAACAGCTGATTACACTTTCTTCTCAAGTGTGCTCGGAACATTCTCCAGGATGGATCACATCTTGGGTCACAAATCCAGCCTCAGTAAATTTAAGAAAACTGAAATCATATCAGGCATCTTCTCTGACCACAACGCTATGGGATTACAAATGAAATGAATTACAGGGAAAAAAACGTAAAAAACATATGGAGGCTAAACGATACATTACTAAATAACCAAGAGGTCACTGAAGAAATCAAAGAGGAAATCAAAAAATACCTAGAGACAAATGACAATGAAAACACGACAATCCAAAACCTATGGTATGCAGCAAAAGCAGTTTTAAGAGGGAAGTTTATAGCTATACAAGCCTACCTCAAGAAACAAGAAAAATCTCAAATAAACAATCTAACCTTACACCTAAAGGAACTAGAGAAAGAAGAACAAACAAAACCCAAAGTTAGCAGAAGGAAAGAAATCATAAAGATCAGAGCAGAAGTAAATGAAATAAAAACAAAGAAAGCAATAGCAAAGATCAATAAAACTAAAAGGTGGTTCTTTGAGAAGATAAACAAAATTGATAAACCATTAGTGAGACTCATCAAGAAAAAGAGGAAGAGTACTTGAATCAATAAAATTAGAAATGAAAAAGGAGAAGTTACAACAGACACCGCAGAAATACAAAGCATCCTAAGAGACTACTACAAGCAACTCTATGCCAATAAAATGGACAACCTGGAAGAAATGGACAAATTCTTAGAAAGGTATAACCTTCCAAGACTGAACCAGGAAGAAATAGAAAATATGAACAGACCAATCACAAGTAATGAAATTGAAACTGTGATTAAAAATCTTCCAACAGGGCTTCCCTGGTGGCGCAGTGGATCCCACATGCCGTGGAGCGGCTGGGCCCGTGAGCCATGGCTGCTGAGCCTGTGCGTCCGGAGCCTGTACTCCGCAACGGGAGGGGCCACAACAGTGAGAGGCCCGCGTACCGCCCAAAAAAAAAAAAAAAATCTTCCAACAAACCAAATTCCAGGACCAGATGGCTTCACAGGTGGATTCTATCAAACATTTAGAGACGAGCTAACACCCGTCCTTCTCAAACTCTTCCAAAAAATTTGAGAGGAAGGAACACTTCCAAACTCATTCTGTGAGGCCACCATCACCCTCATACCAAAACCAGACAGAGATACTACAAAAAACAGAAAATTACAGACCAATATCACTGATGAATATAGATGCAAAAATCCTCAACAAAATACTAGCAAACAGAATCCAACAACACATTAAAAGGGTCATACACCATGCTCAAGTGGGATTTATCCCAGGGATGCAAGGATTCTTCAATATACACAAATCAATCAATGTGATACACCATGTTAACAAATTGAAGAAGAAAAACCATATGATCATCTCAATAGATGCAGAAAAAGCTTTTGACAAAATTCAATACCCACTTATGATAAAAATTCTCCAGAAAGTGGGCATAGAGGGAACCTACCTCAACATAATAAAGGCCATATACGACAAACCCACAGCAAACATCATTCTCAGTGGTGAAAACCTGAAAGCATTTCCTCTAAGATCAGGAACAAGACAAGGATGTCCACTCTCACCACTATTATTCAACATAGTTTTGGAAGTCCTAGCCATGGCAATCAGAGAAGAAAAAGAAATACAAATTGGAAAAGAAGAAGTAAAACTGTCACTGTTTTCAGGTGACATGATACTATACATAGAGAATCCTAAAAATGCCACCAGAAAACTACTAGAGCTAATCAATGAATTTGGTAAAGTTGCAGGATACAAAATTAATGCACAGAAATCTCTTGCATTCCTATACACTAATGATGAAAAATCTGAAAGAGAAATTAAGGAAACACTCCCATTTACCATTGCAACAAAAAGAATAAAATACCTAGGAATAAACCTACCTAGGGAGACAAAAGAGCTGTATGCAGAAAACTCTTAACTGATGAAAGAAATTAAAGATGATACCAACAGATGGAGAGATATTCCATGTTCTTGGACTGGAAGAATCAATATTGTGAAAATGACTATACTACCCAAAGCAATCTACAGATTCAATGCAATCCCTATCAAATTACCAATGGCATTTTTTACCATTGGTAGAACTAGAACAAAAAATTTTAACATTTGTATGGAGACACAAAAGACCCCGAATAGCCAAAGCAGTCTTGAGGGAAAAAAACGTAACAGGAGGAATCAGACTCCCTGACTTCATACTATACTACAGAGCTACAGTAATTAAGACAATATGGTACTGGAACAAAAACAGAAACATAGATCAGTGGAACAAGATAGAAAGCCCAGAAATAAACCTACGCACCTATGGTCAACTAATCTATGATAAAGGAGGCAAGAATATAAAATGGAGAAAAGATAGTCTCTTCAATAAATGGTGCTGGGGAAACTGGACAGCTACATGTAAAAGAATGAAATTAGAACACTCCCTAACACCATACACAAAAATAAACTCAAAACGGATTAGAGACCTAAATGTAAGACCAGACACTATAAAACTCTTAGAGGAAAACTTAGGAAGAACACTCTTTGACATAAATCACAGCAAGATCTTTTTTGATTCACCTCCTAGAGTAATGGAAATAGAAAAATAAACAAATGGAACCTAATGAAACTTCGAAGCTTTTGCACAGCAAAGGAAACCATAAACAAGAGGAAAAGAGAACCCTCAGAATGGGAGAAAATATTTGCAAATGAATCAATGGACAAAGGATTAATCTCCAAAATATATAAATAGCTCATGCAGCTCAATATTAAAGAAACAAACAACCCAATTCAAAAATGGGCAGAAGACCTAAATAGACATTTCTCCAAAGAAGACATACAGATGGCCAAGAAGCACATGAAAAGCTGTTCAACACCACTAATTATTAGAGAAATGCAAATCAAAACTACAATGAGGTATCACCTCACACCAGTTAGAACGGGCATCATCAGAAAATCTACACACAAGAAATGCTGGAGAGGGTGTGGAGAAAAGGGAACCCTCTTGCACTGTTGGTGGAAAGGTAAATTGATACAGCCACTATGGAGAACAGTATGGAGGTTCCTTAAGAAACTAAAAATAGAATTACCATATGACCCAGCAACCCCACTACTGGGCATATACCCAGAGAAAACCATAATTCAAAAAGACACATGCACCCCAATGTGCATTGCAGCACTATTTACAATAGCCAGGACATGGAAGCAAGCTAAACACCCATTGTCAGATGAATGGATAAAGATGTGGTATATATATACAATGGAATATTACTCAGCCATAAAAAGGAACGAAATTGGGTCATTTGTTGAGACGTGGATGGATCTAGAGGCTGTCATACAGAGTGAAGTAAGTCAGAAAGAGAAAAACAAATATCGTATATTAACGCATATATGTGGAACCTAGAAAAATGGTACCAATGAACTGGTTTGCAGGGCAGAAGTTGAGATACAGATGTAGAGAACAAACGTATGGATACCAAGGGGGGAAAGCTGCGGGGAGGTGTGGATGGTGGTGTGCTGAATTGGGCAATTGGGATTGACATGTATACACTGATGTGTATAAAATTGATGACTAATAATAACCTGCTGTATAAAAAAATAAAATAAAATTCAAAAGTTAAAAAAAAGTATGTACTTACAAAATAGTCACCTGGTCACAGGCAAGAAGAAAAGTATTAGGTACAAAGGATTAGTGTCCAGAGAGTGAAGCAGGTGGTAACAATGTTGGAGGAAAAGTAGAATGATTGAGAGTGGAATGGGCAGTAGAAGGAAAGGGAGAAGATGGGTGTCCCTGAGGAATAGGGTAATGAGAGTAAAGTGTGGAAGGAACAGAGTGGAGAAGGAAGAAATGTGGTTTAGAAAGTCAGTCAGACATGAATCTCTCATCCTGTTTTTGCCCATATTACAGCAGCACTTCTCCATCTTTTTGTGTACTACACTAGAGTAAAATTCTGTATTAAAAAAATTAATGCGATGACTTCATTTCTCCCCCTTACAATCCTTATTCCTTCCTCAAAATCTCCCAGAACTGAGAGAGACATAGTTGGGAATTTTCTCCCCTTATTGCTAAATGCACTGTAGATAACAAAAGTTTGGGAGTTTCACTATTTCTCTAGGGCTAGTGTGGCCCATGGACCAGTGTTAGTCCACAAAATCATTGACAAAAGGATTATAGAAACTGAGAATAGACATTTAAAAGAAACAGCTCTTCCTTACAGTTAAATACCAATTAATAAATTAATAAAGAAGGGAAATTTTTTTATAATCGCCATTAGGCAGATGCCAGAGTAATTATTATTGCATCAGTGGATCCTAAAATTGGTGAGCAAAAGTACGATGCAAAACAGAATATTTCCATAGTCTCAAAGCGTCTCACCTCAAGGTACTTGTTAATTACAAAGGGAAGAACAATAACTTTACAGTGGAGAAATATGCCAGACACCACTTTAATCAGGCACCCAAAGTTAACATTGCCAGTTATAAGGTATATCAACGTGTACCCCCTGAAATGATGCACAGGGAAAGTGAGTGAAGACTATGGTATTCTTGCCAAAATGCATAACCTCAGTTTAACTGTGAGAAACATCAGATAAATTGAGGGACATTCTATGAAATAACTGGCCTGGACTCATCAAAAATATCACAATCACGAAAGACAGAAAATCATGAAAGACAAAGGACTGAGTGTCACAGATTAAAGGAGACTAAAGAGACATGATAATTAGATGCAATGTGGGATCCTGAATTGAATTCTGGAATAGGAAAAGGACATTGGTGAGAAACGGGCAAAATTTAAAATGAAGTCTGCAGATTAGCTAATACTATTGTATCGAAGTTAATTTCCTGGTTGACATCCAGGAAAGCTATATGAAGGATAGCCAGAACACTCTGTACTATTTTTGCAAATTTATGGAAAGTCTAAAATTACTTCAAAATTTAAAATTTGGTTGCTTTAGGGACTTTCCTGGTGGTGCAGTGGTTAGGAGTCCACCTGCCAATGCAGGGAACACGGGTTCAAGCCCTGGTCCGGGAAGATCCCACATTCCACGGAGCAACTAAGCCCATGCGCCACAACTGCTGAGCCTGTGCTCTAGAGCCCACATGCCACAACTTCTGAGGCCCACATGCCCAGAGCCTGTGCTCTGCAACAAAGAGAAACCACCGTAATGAGAGGCCCCTCCAAAGAGTGTCCCCCGTTCACCGCAACTAGAGAAAGCCCGCGCACAGCAACGAAGAACCAACGCAGCCATAAATAACTAAATACATACATACATACATACATATATACATACATTTGGTTGCTTTAAAATTATTTCCCCATAACAGATTGCTGAATAAAAGGCTATTCCTTTATTACAAATAGTTTGAGAACCACCACTCTAGAATACTGGGTAAGAAGTGGATGACTGAGTTTTGAAATGTCATGAAATTAGGTTAAAGTTTGATGCATCCAAAAACATTTGTTTTTTGGCTCTTCACCAAGTATTAAAATTGCTACATTTAAGAATGGGAGAAAATATTTGCAGGTGAAGCAACTGACAAAGGATTAATCTGCAAAATATACAAGCAGCTCATGCAGCTCAATATCAAAAAAACAAACAACCCAGTCCAAAACTGGGCAGAAGACCTAAATAGACATTTCTCCAAAGACATACAGATTGCCAACAAACACATGAAAGGATGCTCAACATCACTAATCATTAGAGAAAAGCAAATCAAAACTACAATGAGGTATCACCTCACACAGGTCAGAATGGCCATCATCAAAAAATCTAGAAACAATAAATGCTGGAGAGGGTGTGGAGAAAAGGGAACCCTCTTGCACTGTTGGTGGCAATGTAAACTGATACAGCCACTATGGAGAACAGTATGGAGGTTCCTTAAAAAACTAAAAATAGAACTACCATATGACCCAGCAATCCTACTACTGGGCATATACCCTGAGAAAACCATAATTCAAAAAGAGTCATGTACCAAAATGTTCATTGCAGCTCTATTTACAATAGCCAGGACATGGAAGCAACCTAAGTGTCCATCGACAGATGAATGGATAAAGAAGATATGGCACATATATACAATGGAATATTACTCAGCCATAAAAAGAAATAAAATTGAGTTATTTGTAATGAGGTGGATGGACCTAGCGTCTGTCATACAGAGCAAAGTATGTCAGAAAGAGAAAAACATACCATAAGCTACCACATATATATGGAATCTAAAAAAAAAAAAAAAGTGGTTCTGATGAACGTAGGGGCAGGAGAGGAATAAAGACACAGTCATAGAGAATGGACTTGAGGACACGGGGAGGGGGAAGGGTACGCTGGGACAAAGTGAGAGAGTAGCATCGACACATATATACTACCAAATGTAAAATAGATAGCTAATGGGAAGCAGCTGCATAGCACAGGGACATCAGCTCGGTGCTTTGCGACCACCTAGAGGGGTGGGATAGGGAGGGAGGGAGGGAGACACAAGAGGGAGGGGATATGGGGATATATGTACATATAGCTGATTCACTTTGTTATACAACAGAAACTAACACAACATTGTAAATCAATTATACTCCAATAAAGATATTTAAAAAAATGAGACTGCACATTAAAAAAAATTGTTATATTTCAAGACGAAATATGACAACTATGAAAAATATGGAACAATATTATTCCATCATTACAAACTAACAACCCACCAAAGAGATTTACATTTCTTAAATAATACATTTGAATATTGCCATGAAAAAAACTTGATGAAATTTTGAGGATGTAGTCTAAAAATCATTTTCTTCTAAATGAGCTCTAATATTTTGTATAGTTATTACCTTATCTTGTGAGTGAAGAAGATAAAGGACATCAGCATAATTAAATCCTTCATTTTCTTGTAATTCATTCTGTAACTGATCATTCCTCAGGACAATGCATGCCAAGGAAAATGCCACTTCAACCTAAAAATGTGATTTTCAAAAATTATTTTTCACTCATGGTTTATCAAATGACATATTTCATTATACAAATATTTATATAGGATATACCAATTCCAAGATACCATAAAATCCATTAACTCCATCTCTCTGACTAGTATTTAGAGAGTGGCATTTACAACTTCTGGAGAAATGTCCCTTATAATTTTTAACAGCTGAGAAAATATGCTGTGTGCTGCACAATCACAAAGCTTCACTTGAGGGCACAGCCCGAGGCAACAAGGGCCTGCAGGACACGCGGAGAAGTTTCTCTTAGGTGCATAGTTGCATTCCTTCTACATCTAAATAAAGGTTTTTTTAATTTCCTAGCATGAATTACAAAGCTGTTCTGAACTGCTTGTTAGCTACTGACCATTGAATTAATTGAAGCAAAACACTGGCAGGTAGACCTGAGGAAGTTTTCCTCTTCTAGTTCTGGAGTCATTTAAGGAGGTTGCTAATGAACATTGTTTATTATTGGGCTCAGTAGACAAATTTTTAAAGTGCTACACCATGCATTTCTATGAAAAGTGTGAATTTGAAAAGCATGATTATTATTGCAAAATTACTATAGAATCTTACTTGAGGAAAAGTATTAAAATGTATTTATGTTTTGTTTTAACAAGTTTAAGAACTCAGTGAAAATGTATACTGAAATACAGATAGATGCAGTTGAAGTAAACTGGCCATGAAAATGCACATTTTAAAATAAAAATGTATTTTTATGTGGCATTTTCCTTCATCTTGTGAAATTTATCTGTACTTTAAAAGTCGTTGCAGTTTTTACGTATAATTCAAGCCAAAAAATTGCTAGCATATGCCTCTTTTTTTTGTTTCCCTAATCAACTCCTGTAATGAAATAATCTCTTTCACAGCAAGAAAAGCCAGATAACTTATGACATCTTTTCTGATAATAAACACATTCCTTAAAAGAAACAATGCTATGTTTACTTATATATTTTACTCCTATATTATTTTTATTTTCTCATTTCCAGCAAAACACATACCAAATTTTGAAGAGAAAATATATTTCTTGTCCTTATAATTTCTGTCTGGCCAAGTATAGACGTTCTGAATTTCTAAAACCTTGGTAAAGGATTTGAATAGATGTGAATGTCGTTTTATTAAAGGCATTTTACTAGAAGTAAATGGAAGAGTGAATGACTCCTCAACAACTCATAGTAATACCTAGCAGTGTCCACCCTTGAGATAACTATTGCTGCCAGACAGCACAGACTGCTTTGTAGACGGCAGGGCTGTATTGATGGTGTGGCACTGACAGGATTCACTTATATTTGAGAAATTTTGCTACATAAATCACACATCCTCATTATCCCCACCCAGTTTTAGCAACCATTGTCTGAGGAAGTAGGGAAGAAATTCTATGGATAATCAAATATCTGAGGAATAAAACTTCTTTGATGAGTAGGACATGAGACTTTCTTATTATATTTGAAAAAAACATATTTTAATAAAATGTAGTGGTATCTTTGCTACTATCTTTGTAGCAACTTTTTTGTTTAAACTTCTAAGATTTTGTTTAAAAGGTTAAATATTTTTATTATACTTGTGAGCTTGCCTAAAGATACAAATTATTCTTTAAAAGTCATTTATGTTAATTTTTACTATATCACACAAAAAAATCTTATATATACCTTAATGTTAGGAGAAGGGTGATTTCTCAGTAGTTGGATAAGTACTGGAAAGGCATTTTCTTCTACAAGAAACTGTTGACTAATGGGATTGCTTGTATGGGCGACACCTGTAAGAATCCACAACTCCATGAGATAATATTTTTTCCATCTTGAAAATGGTGAAGTCAAACATAGCTCAACATATTTGGTTGATAATGTGTCCTAGCGTAATATGGTTGGTAAATAACAAAAAGAAATGCTATATTGACACTATTTTACCTTAATTAATTTTTTAAAAGGCAAAGTGGATAAACATGGAAAATTTACTGTTAGAAGTGTAGATGGTTTTCTAATAGTCACAGAACAAAGAAATTAGAAGTGCTGGACTATCAGGGAATAATAATATAATAGCTATCATTTATTAAAAAATTATTATGTACAAGGTATTTTAGCTTATAGTTGCTACTGTTTTCCATAAAAAGTTTTGTTTGTTTGTTTGTTTTGCAGTACGCAGGCCTCACTGCTGTGGCCTCTCCCGTTGCGGAGCACAGGCCCTAGACACACAGGCTCAGCAGCCATGGCTCATGGGCCCAGCCGCTCCGCGGCATGTGGGATCCTCCCAGACCAGGGCACGAACCCGTGTCCCCTGCATCGGCAGGCAGACTCTCAACCACTGCGCCACCAGAGAAGCCCATAAAAAGTTTTTTTAATAAAAATAACTCGAGTAATCACCTGGTTAAATTTATGGATTCCTTCAATATACATACTAAAAAGATAATCTTACTTTTCCTTTTAAACATACTACTTTAAATTGCAGGTCTAATCTCAATGAAGAAACTCAGATCATCTCTTTCTAGTGGACATGCACAAACAATTTAAATTTTGTTCTTTTGCCAATAAATGTCACAACACATATGCAGTGGGTTTACATACTTAAATATAAATACAAGATTGGGCTCCTTTATGAACAATGAAGAGAAACCACCTACTTATTATGACCTGGGGAAGTTTGAAGGGACTAAGGGAAATATTATAGAAGGAGCAAAGAATACTTTGGTTTCCTTGTCCCCTATTTCCCCCACACTGGCCACCAGGGGATGTACACAAACACTAATTACATGAATATTCTTCATTCAACCAACAGGTATTGAATGCCTGGTACACCAGGCACTGAGGTAGGAGGTAGGGCTAAAAGAAGGACTTAGAATCTCTACCCTCAAGGAGTTTATATTTTACAGGGTGAGCAACTATTTAAATATATGATTTCAATACCATGCAATAAGTGCTTTGACAGAGATTAGAAAACTATACTTGAAGCACAGAAGAGGTATTGCTCACTTCAGAGTAGGTGGAAAAGGAGTAGGTAGGGAGATTTCAAGGGGTGAAGATGCTGGAGGTTGGTTTCAAAAAAATTACTATTTTTAATAATGATGATTATAATGATGATGGTGGTGTTATAAGACGAACACCCTCAAATCTCTGACTGAATCTTCACATGTTAATAATGGAATGGAACTCAAAAATTAAGTTGGGAAAAGAATCACTACAAGCAGTAGGCTGAACAATTCTCAGAGCTCACACTTGTCGAGGGATGGTTTGTGTTCCTACTGGCCGGAGTGTAGATACCTCATAATACACGGGACTATACAAAGAGATTGAGTCCTCTGAAAGGAATCATCCCAAAAGCACAGAGTTAAGTTAGTTCCAACGTAAAGGCTGCTCTAGACTTGTCCTAGGAAAGGTTAAAAGCTAGGCGCAAAAGGTTCTGATCCCAAGTAAAATAACTGCATGCCAGAATAAAGCCTAACTCTCTTTAAAGGAAAACAATAAGATCCAGCATATTATCAATTTAAAACTCACAATGCCCAGCATTCAATCAAAATTTCTTATGCATGATTTTAAAATATGAAATACCTAAGGTAAAACTGGCAAAAAATGTGCAAGAGTTGTACATTGGCAACTATAAAACATTGCTGGGAGATATTAAAGAAGGCCCAATTAATGGAGAAATATACTGTGTTTATGGATTACAAAACGTGATATTAATGGGATGCATGTTCTCCCCAACTTTACTTATAGATTCCATGCAATTCCCATCAAAATAACAGAAGGATCTTTTTTAGAAATTGGCAGGTTAATTTTTTTAATTATATGGAAATACAAGGGAACTGAAACAGCCAAAACAGCTTTGAAAAACAGCAAGGTCGAAGGACTTAATGCTATCTGCTTTCAAGATTTACAGTAAGCCTACAGTAATTAAGACAATGAGTATAACATAAAGATGGACAAATAGTTAAATAGAACTGAATAAAAAGTCAAGAAATAGACCCACAAATATCTAGTCAATTGATTTTTGACAAAAGTGCCTAGCTAATTCAATGGAGGAAAAGATAATCTTTTCAATAAATGATGCTGAAGCAGTTGGGCAGCCATATGTGAGAAAATGAATCTCAGCCAACTCAAAATGTATCATACATCAAAATATAGAGGAAAACAGAAAAACTTTATGATCTTGGATTTACAAGAGAGTTCTTAAACTGAATAATTTTTAAATCAATGAACTGGACTTCATAAAAATTTAAAACCACCTCTTCAAAAGACTGTTACAAAAATGGAAAAATACCACAGACTGGAAGAAAATTTATGCAAAACATACATCTAACAACAACAAAAAAAAGAGCTGTATATAGAATTTATAAAGAAGGCTTACAACTCAAGACAACACAATGTATAAAATGGGCAAAATATTTGAACAGATACTTTAGCAAAGAAGATATACAGGGCTTCCGGGAAGATGGCGGAAGAGTAAGACACGGAGATCACCTTCCTCCCCACAGATACACCAGAAATACATCTACACGTGGAACAACTCCTACAGAACACCTACTGAATGCTGGCAGAAGACCTCAGACCTCCCAAAAGGCAAGAAACCCCCCACGTACCTGGGTAGGGCAAAAGAAAAAAGAATAAACAGAGACAAAAGGATAGGGACGGGACTTGCACCAGTGGGAGGGAGCTGTGAAGGAGAAAAAGTTTCCACACACTAGGAAGCCCCTTCGCGGGCGGAGACTGCGGGTGGCAGAGGGGGAAAGCTTTGGAGCCGCGGAGGAGAGCACAGCAACAGGGGTGCAGGGGGCAAAGCAGAGAGATTCCCGCACAGAGAATCAGGGCCGACCGGCAGTCACCAGCCTGAGAGGCTTGTCTGCTCACCCGCTGGGGAGGGCGGTGCTGTGAGCTGAGGCTCGGGCTTCGGTCGGAGCGCAGGGAGAGTACTGGGGTTGGCAGCATGAACACAGCGCCACGGCTAGCCGGGAGGGAGTCCGGGGAAAAGTCTGGACCTGCCGAAGAGGCAAGAGACTTTTCCTTCCCTCTTTGTTTCCTGGTGCGCGAGGAGAGGGGATTAAGAGCGCTGCTTAAAGGAGCTCCAGAGACGGGCGCAAGCCGCGGCTAAAAGCACGGACCCCAGAGACAGGCATGAGACGCTAAGGCTGCTGCTGCCGCCACGAAGAAGCCTGTGTGTGAGCACAGGTCACTATCCACGGAGAGCCTGTGCAGCCCGCCACTGCCAGGGTCCCGGGATCCAGGGACAACTCCCCCGGCAGAACGCACGGCGCGCCTCAGGCTGGTGCAACGTCAGGCCGGCCTCTGCCGCTGCAGGCCCGCCCCGCACTCCGTGCCCCTCCCCACCACCCCCCCGCCCGCTGCCCCGGCCTGAGTGAGCCAGAGCCCCTGAATCAGCTGCTCCTTTAACCCCATCCTGTCTGAGCGAAGAACAGACGCCCTCTGGTGACCTACACACAGAGGCAGGGCCAAATCCAAAACTGAGCCCCTTGGAGCTGTGAGAACAAAGAGAAAGGGAAATCTCTCCTAGCAGCCTCAGAAACAGCGGATTAAAGCTCCACAATCAATTTGATGTACCCTGCATCTGTGGAATACACGAATAGACAATGAATCATCCCAAATTAAGGAGGTGGACTTTGAGAGCAAGATTTATGATTTTTTCCCCTTTTCCTTTTTTTGTGAGTGTGTATGTGTGTGCTTCTGTGTGAGATTTTATCTGTATAGCTTGGCTTCCACCATTTGTCCGAGAGTTCTATCTGTCCGTTTTTTTCTTTCTTAATAATTACTTTTTATTTTAATAACTTTATTTTATTTTACTTTATCTTCGTTCTTTCTTTCCTTTCTTCCCTCCTTTAGACAACAAATCATCACAAATTGACAGGGTGGACTTTCAGAGCAAGATTTATGATATTTTCCCCTTTTCCTCTTTTTGTGAGTGTGTATGTTTATGATTCTATGTGAGATTTTGTCTGTATAGCTTTGCTTCCACAATTTGTCCTAGGGCTCTCCATCCGTCCGTTGTTTTTTTTTTCTTTCTCTTAATAATTATTTTCTTATTTTAATAACTTTACTATATTTTGTCTTACTTTATTTTATTTTACTTTATCTTCTTTCTTTTTTCCTTCCTTCCCTCCTTCCTTCCTTCCTTCCTTCCTCCCTCCCTCCCTCCCTCCTTCCCTCCCTCCTTTGTTTCTTTCTTTATACTTCTACTAATTCTTTCTTTCTACTTTTTCTCCCTTTTATTCTGAGCCGTGTGGGTGAAAGGCTCTTGGTGCTGCAGCCAGTAGTCAGTGCTGTGCCTCTGAGGTGGGAGAGCCAACTTTAGGACACTGGTCCACAAGAGACCTCCCAGCTCCACATAATATCAAATGGCGGGGATCTCCATCTCAACACCAGCACCCAGCTTCACTCAATGACCAGCAAGCTACAGTGGTGAACATCCTATGCCAAACAACTAGCAAGACAGGAACACAACCCCACCCATTAGCAGTGAGGCTCCCTAAAATCATAATAAGTCCACAGACACCTCAAAACACACCACCAGACATGGACCTGCCCACCAGAAACACAAGATCCAGCCTCATCCACCAGAACACAGGCACTAGTCCCCTTCACCAGGAAGCCTACACAACCCACCGAACCAACCTTAGCCACTGCGGACAGCCACCAAAAACAATGGGAACTACGAACCTGCAGCCTGCAAAAAGGAGACCCCAAGCAGAGTAAGATAAGCAAAATGAGAAGACAGAAAAACACACAGCAGATGAAGGAGCAAGATACAAACCCACCAGACCTAACAAATGAAGAGGAAATAGGCAGTCTACCTGAAAAAGAATTCAGAATAATGATAGTAAAGATGATCCAAAATCTTGGAAATAGAGTAGACAAAATGCAAGAAACATTTAACAAGGACCTGGAAGAACTAAAGATGAAACAAACAATGATGAACAACGCAATAAATGAAATGAAAAATACTCTAGATGGGATCAATAGCAGAGTAACTGAGGCAAAAGAATGGATAAGTGACCTGGAAGATAAAATAGTGGAAATAACTACTGCAGAGCAGAATAAAGGAAAAATAATGAAAAGAACTGAGGACAGTCTCAGAGACCTCTGGGACAATATGAAATGCACCAACATTCGAATTACAGGGGTTCCAGAAGAAGAAGAGAAAAAGAAAGGGACTGAGAAAATATTTGAAGAGATTATAGTTGAAAACTTCCCTAACATGGGAAAGGAAATAGTAATCAAGTCCAGGAAGCACAGAGTGTCCCATACCAGATAAATCCAAGGAGAAATATGCCAAGACACATATTAATCAAACTGTCAAAAATTAAATACAAAGAAAACATATTAAAAGCAGCAAGGGAAAAACAACAAATAACACACAAGGGAATCCCCATAAGGTTAATAGCTGATCTTTCAGCAGAAACTCTGCAAGCCAGAAGGGAGTGGCAGGACATATTGAAAGTGATGAAGGAGAAAAACCTGCAACCAAGATTACTCTACCCAGCAAGGATCTCATTCAGATTTGATGGAGAAATTAAAACCTTTACAGACAAGCAAAAGCTGAGAGTTCAGCACCACCAAACCAGTTTTACAACAAATGCTAAAGGAACTTCTCTAGGCAACAAACACAAGAGAAGGAAAAAACCTACAATAACGAACCCAAAACAATTAAGAAAATGGGAATACGAACATACATATCGATAATTACCTTAAATGTAAATGGACTAAATGCTCCCACCAAAAGACACAGATTGGCTGAATGGATACCAAAACAAGACCCATATATTTGCTGTCTACAAGAGACCCACTTCAGACCTAGGGACACATACAGACTGAAAGTAAGGGGATGGAAAAAGATATTTCATGCAAGTGGAAACCAAAAGAAAGCTGGAGTAGCAATTCTCATATCAGACAAAATAGACTTTAAAATAAAGACTATTAGAAGAGACAAAGAAGGACACTACATAATGATCAAGGGATTGATCCAAGAAGAAGATAAAACAATTGTAAATATTTATGCACCCAACATAGGAGCACCTCAATACATAAGGCAAATAGTAACAGCCATAAAAGGGGAAATCGACAGTAACACATTCATAGGGGACTTTAACACCCCATTTTCACCCATGGACAGATCATCCAAAATGAAAATAAATAAGGAAACACAAGCTTTAAATGATACATTAAACAAGATGGACTTAATTGATATTTATAGGACATTCCACCCAAAAACAAAAGAATACACATTTTTCTCTAGTGTTCATGGAACATTCTCCAGGATAGATCATATCTTGGGTCACAAATCAAGCCTTGGTAAATTTAAGAAAATCGAAATTGTATCAAGTATTTTTTCCGAACACAATGCTATGAGACTAGATATCAATTACAGGAAAAGATCTGTAAAAAATACAAACACATGGAGCTAAACAATGCACTACTTAATAACGAAGTGATCACTGAAGAAATCAAAGAGGAAATTTAAAAATACCTAGAAACAAATGACAATGGAGACACGACGACCCAAAATCTATGGGATGCAGCAAAAGCAGTTCTAAGAGGGAAGTTTATAGCAATACAATCCTACCTTAAGAAACAGGAAACATCTCGAATAAACAACCTAACCTTGCACCTAAAGCAATTAGAGAAAGAAGAACAAAAAAACCCCAAAGTTAGCAGAAGGAAAGAAATCATAAAAATCAGATCAGAAATAAATGAAAAAGAAATGAAGGAAATGATAGCAAAGATCAATAAAACTAAAAGCTGGTTCTTTGAGAAGATAAACAAAATTGATAAACCATTAGCCAGACTCATCAAGAAAAAGAGGGAGAGGACTCAAATCAATAAAAATAGAGATGAAAAAGGAGAAGTTACAACAGACACCATAGAAATACAAAGCATCCTAAGAGACTACTACAAGCAACTCCATGCCAATAAAAAGGACCACCTGGAAGAAATGGACAAATTCTTAGAAATGCACAACCTGCCAAGACTGAATCAGGAAGAAATAGAAAATATGAACAGACCAATCACAAGCACTGAAATTGAAACTGTGCTTAAAAATCTTCCAACAAACAAAAGCCCAGGACCAGATGGCTTCACAGGCGAATTCTATCAAACATTTAGAGAAGAGCTAACACCTATCCTTCTCAAACTCTTCCAAAATATAGCAGAGGGAGGAACACTCCCAAACTCAATTCTACAAGGCCACCACCACCCTGACACCAAAACGAGAGAAGGATGTCACAAAGAAAGAAAACTACAGGCCAATATCACTGATGAACATAGATGCAAAAATCCTCAACAGAATACTAGCAAACAGAATCCAACAGCACATTAAACAGATCATACAACATGATCAAGTGGGGTTTGTTCCAGGAATGCAAGGATTCTTCAGTATATGCAAATCAATCAACATGATACACCATATTAACAAACTGACGGAGAAAAACCATATGAATATTGCAATAGATGCAGAGAAAGCTTTTGACAAAATTCAACACCCATTTATGATAAAAACCCTGCAGAAAGTAGGCATAGACAGAACTTTCCTCAACATAGTAAAGACCATATATGACAAACCCACAGTCAACATCATCCTCAATGGTGAAAAACTGAAAGCATTTCCACTAAGATCAGAAACAAGACAAGGTTGCCCACTCTCACCACTCTTATTCAACATAGTTTTGGAAGTTTTAGCCACAGCAATCAGAGAAGAAAAGGAAATGAAAGGAATCCAAATCAGAAAGGAAGAAGTAAAGCTGTCACTGTTTGCAGATGACATGATACTATACATAGAAATCCTAAGGATGCTACCAGAAAACTGCTAGAGCTAATCAATGAATTTGGTAAAGTAGCAGGATACAAAATTAATGCACAGAAATCTCTGGCATCCCTATACACTAATGATGAAAAATCAGAAAGTGAAATCAAGAAAACACTCCCATTTACCATTGCAACAAAAAGAATAAAATATCTAGGAATAAACCTACCTAAGGAGACAAAAGACCTGTATGCAGAAAACTATAAGATACTGATGAAAGAAATTAAAGATGATACAAATAGCTGGAGAGATATATCATGTTCTTGGATTGGAAGAATCAACACTGTGAAAATGACTCTACTACCCAAAGCAATCTACAGATTCAATTCAATCCCTATCAAACTACCACAGGCATTTTTCACAGAACTAGAACAAAAAATTTCACAATTTGTATGGAAACACAAAAGACCCTGAATAGACAAAGCAATCTTGAGAATGAAAAACGGAGCTGCAGGAATCAGGCTCCCTGACTTCAGACTATACTACAAACCTACAGTAATCAAGACAGTATGGTACTGGCACAAAAACAGAAAGATAGATCAATTGAACAGGATACAAAACCCATAGATAAACCCACGCACATATGGTCACCTTATCTTTGATAAAGGAGGCAGGAATGTACAGTGGAGAAAGGACAGCCTCTTCAATAAGTGGTGCTGGCAAAACTGGACAGGTACATGTAAAAGTATGAGATTAGATCACTCCCTAACACCATACACAAAAATAAGCTCAAAATGGATTAAAGACCTAAATGTAAGGCCAGAAACTATCAAACTCTTAGAGGAAAACATAGGAAGAACACTCTATGACATAAATCACAGCAAGATCCTTTTTGACCCACCTCCTAGAGAAATGGAAATAAAAACAAAAATAAACAAATGGGACCTAATGAAACTTCAAAGCTTTTGCACAGCAAAGGAAACCATAAACAAGACCAAAAGACAACCCTCAAAATGGGAGAAAATATTTGCAAATGAAGCAATTGACAAAGGATTAATCTCCAAAATTTATAAGCAGCTCATGCAGCTTAATAACAAAAAAACAAACAACCCAGTCCAAAAATGGGCAGAAGACCTAAATAGACATTTCTCCAAAGAAGATATACAGACTGCCAACAAACACATGAAAGAATGCTCAACATCATTAATCATTAGAGAAATGCAAATCAAAACTACAATGAGATATCATCTCACACCAGTCAGAATGGCCATCATCAAAAAATCTAGAAACAATAAATGCTGGAGAGGGTGTGGAGAAAAGGGGACACTCTTGCACTGCTGGTGGGAATGTGAATTGGTTCAGCCACTGTGGAGAACAGTATGGAGGTTCCTTAAAAAACTACAAATAGAACTACCATATGACCCAGTAATCCCACTATTGGGCATATACCCTGAGAAAACCATAATTCAAAAAGAGTCATGTACCAAAATGTTCATTGCAACTCTATTTACATTAGCCCGGAGATGGAAACAACCTAAGTGTCCATCATCGGATGAATGGATAAAGAAGATGTGGCACATGTATACAATGGAATATTACTCAGCCATAAAAAGAAACGAAATTGAGCTATTTGTAATGAGGTGGAGAGACCTAGAGTCTGTCATACAGAGTGAAGTAAGTCAGAAAGAGAGATACAAATACCGTATGCTAACACATATATATGGAATTTAAGGAAAAAAATGTCATGAAGAACCTAGGGGTAAGACAGGAATAAAGACACAGACCTACTAGAGAATGGACTTGAGGATACGGGGAGGTGGATGGGTAAGCTGTGACAAAGCAAGAGAGAGGCATGGACATATATACACTACCAAACGTAAGGTAGATAGCTAGTGGGAAGCAGCCGCATAGCACAGGGAGATCAGCTCGGTGCTTTGTGATCGCCTGGAGGGGTGGGATAGGGAGGGTGGGAGGGAGGGAGACGCAAGAGGGAAGAGATATGGGAACATATGTATATGTATAACTGATTCACTTTGTTACAAAGCAGAAACTAACACACCATTGTAAAGCAATTATACTCCAATAAAGATGTTAAAAAAATACAAAAAATAAAATAAAATTAGAAGTTTTGTTAGAAACATTGAAAAAAAAAGAAAAAAGAAGATATACAAATGACAAATAAACACATGAAACGATGCTCTACATCATTAGTCATTAGGAAAATGCTAATTAAAACCACAATAAGATTTACTACATATCCATTACAATAATAAAATTACCATACTAAATGTTGATGAGGATGTGAAGCTACTGGGACTCACACACAGCTAGTAGAAGTGCAAAGTGGTAACACTACTTTGAAAATCAATCTGGCAGTTTCTTTAAAAGTTAAACATACACCTACCATATGACCCAGCAATCCTACTTCTAGATATTTACCCACGAGAAATGAAAACCTGTCTATTCCAAAACTTGAACACAAATGTTCGTAACAGTTTTATTTACAATATAGCAAGAAACAGGAAACAATCCAAATGTCCTTCAATGGGTGCGTGGGTAAACAAATCATAATATATCCATAAGCATTAGGGTTTTCCAAAGAAAGAACCAACGGGATGTATATGTATGTATATCATAAGGCATAAAACTAACCATCACACCATACAATGGAATACTACTCAGCATTGAAAGAGAAGTATTTTATTGATATTTGATACAATAATATGGATGAATGTCAAAATAATCATGCTGAGTGAAAGAAGCAAGAAAAAAGTACACATGTATAATTCTATTTACATAAAATTCTAGAAAATGCAAACTAATCTATAGTTGTAGAAAAATCAGTGGTAAGATCATTTAATATCAAATTTTAAAAGTAATTTTGTGCTGTTAGGATCCATGTCATAAATTCAAATCAGCACATTATTTTTTAAAGAAAAAAATCAGAAGCTTATGTTTTAATATGTAAAATACAATAAAGCCATTCTCAGATCATAAGAAAAAAAACCCAGATCAGTGGTTATCTGGGGATGGGGTGTAAAGAGGGAGGAATTAGGAAGGGACAATGAAACATTTGGAGGTGATGATTATATTCACTTACTTGATTGTGCTGATGGTGTCAGTGCTGAATACATATGTCAAAACTCATCAAACTGTACACTCTAAATAATGTATTTAATATTTTATTCTATTGTTTATTTTATTTAAATATCTTCCTATATGTAAACTATTTCAATAGCACTTTTAAAAAACTGTCACATTTTAAAAGCGCTAGGTGTGCAAAGAAGCAGGAAAATATGATTCATAATCAAGAAAAAAAATCAGCCAATAGCAAGAGACCCAGAAATAACAGATATGCTGGAACTAGTTACAGGGATGTTAAAACAGCTATTTTAAATATGTTCTATATGTTCAAGGGTATAGAAGAAAACATAAACATGATGAAGAAGAAAAAGGAAGGGGTATGTGTGTGTAAAGAGTCTAAGCTGGTGAGTTTGAAAACAAGAGTTTTTTTCTGTAGTTCTTGTCTATGGCAAGAACTTGTCTATGGCAAATGTGGACAGCTTTGAAGTAAACTAATGAGAAGAAATTGAAAACACACACGTATATCAGTTATCTTTGTATTTGTGTTATCATTTACTAGAATTTTAGAAATAATTTATACCATAGACTCTGGCTAAAACAACAACAAAATTATCTTGCCTGACTTGATTGCCTGCAAGCAGTTAGTGAATTTCAGTAAAGTAGCTTTTCTAAGAAAAAAGGAAAAAAAAAAAAATTGAAACCAAGTCCTATGTTCTTCAGCTAGAATTTTTAATTTATTTTTTCTGGAAATACAATGGACTAGAAATAAAGTATTAGGCTTTTTTTTTCTCTTGCCTACAGGAAGCAGTCTCAATCAGTCCCCATACATACATGCAGGTCAGCAAAGAACCTGATTTTTTATTTTTGGTAAGTCAATCACCAACAATTCCACAACATTTTTCAGATATCCCAAAAGGTTAATTCCTCTGCAAAGAAAGGAACAACTAGACCTGGTGGCCACTATGTAAACAAAGAATCACTACGGAAAGAGACTGGAATCGAAAAATGTGCCACAGCACTAGAAACACTTCTATATCTTCAAAAACATATAGTTCCTGAGATTCAAAATAAGAAATATTTTTCTCTTAACTTAAAAAAGGAGATCCCTTTAAGTCAAAATAGCCAAGGCTCATGGTCCTCATTTCTCATTCTAACCAGAACTCAAGAGCAAGACTGATACAATATGCTTAACTACACCACTTTTACTCATTAAGGTCTTGGAGAAATAAAAACATTATAATAACAGATTAAATATGGTTAAGGGCTGCAACAGTAGGGATAGAGAGGAAGAGAAGTATTTACTGATATTTTTAAAACTGAGAATAAATGTACAAACCGATACAGATGGATCCCACTGCTTTGATGACACTCAGAAGTGTTCCTTCAGCTATTTTACTAATCCCTAGTAAGCGAACCAGTGGTGCAATTCCATTCCCTTCACATATTTGATTTTGGTGTATCCTGCTGTCCTTACTTAGCGCTATGACTGCTTCACCTCCTGGCAACAATAAGCAAGAAACATGTGTGATACTCCAATGTCTGGTTCTATATTGTACAGATTTATGCATAGAAAATAACTTACCAACATACTGCATTTTAGCTGATGGTGATAAAAGCATATTTATTATAAAGTTGTATCCAATCTGTTCTGCCATATACTTTTGTTGTTTTAGTGTTTGTCCTGCCAAGGCCCAAAGTGCTACAGCTCCTTGTTCCTTAACATCTATTTGAAATGCCTATTTAAAAAAGTATTCTATTCAGTCAATGAGGATTTATTGAATACCGTAGGAATCTATGTTTGATAAAATGTTTATTCTAGAATTGGTTTTAGTTTTCTTTTCACTTAACTAAATTCAATATTGAATGCTTTATCTAAGAAAAATGAAAAAGAATCATAAAATTCCTACCTTGAGGAGTTTTAAAAGATATTTACTTAGTGATTTTTCCAGAAATGCTCTCTGTATAGCAGGGTTGTAACTTGCCAGTGCTTCCACAGCCATTGCACCCTTCACTTGAACACCAAGTTGTTTTCCCATAAAAAGAGCCACCAGAGGAGGAATGGCTCCTTCCATAGCCATAGCATCCTGAACTTCCTTATTGTCACGTGCAACCTCAGCAATTGTAACAGAAGATACAGCTGTCAACACATCTTCAAATGAATTCAAGAACCAGTTAAATAAATCTTTTAAAAAGTAAGAACATAAAAATGCAGCATATATCACTAGTTTCCCATATTTGAAAATCAAATTTATAGAGTTTAGAAAATTTAGAAAATAAAGAAAAATAGAAAAAATAAAATTGTCCAGACTTTCACCACCCAAGCACAAACATTTCATTTAATCTCATCCACTACTTTTATAAATATATATAATATATAAATATAGATAACTTTAGTGTTACATATTTAATATAGTGGTACTATAAACACAGTATCCTGCATTTTAATTTACCATAAAATTTTTCCCATTCTTTATGAACATCAGTGTCTCCTAAATATTCCATTAATGGGTGTATCACATTTCCTTAAACATTTGTATTTTAAAAAATAATGTGTTGTTTCCAACTTTTCACTGTTTTAAACAATGCTTAGGAGAAATCTTGGCACATTTCCTTCCTGTTTGTATTTTTTCCCCTTATTATAAGAGTCCTAGGAACTATTGGAATAACTTAATACATTTGCAGTAAATTTATTTTCTTTTTTTCCCCTTTTTCTTCTTTTTTAAATTGAAGTATAGTTGACATACAATATTATGTTAGTTTCAGGTGTACAGCATAGTTATTTGATATTTAAATACATTATGAAATGATCAACTCAAAAAGTAACCATCTATTCCCATACAATGTTATTTCAATATTACTGGCCATATTCCTTATGCTGTATACTACATCCTTGTGACTTATTTTATAACTGGAAGTTTGTACTTCTTAATCCCCTTCACTTATTTTGCACAACCCCCAAACTCCCTTTGCCTCTGGCAATCACCAGTTTGTTCTCTGCATCTATGAGTCTGTTTTTGTTTTGTTTGTTCATGTGTTTTGGTTTTTAGATTCCACACATAAGTAATATATTTGTCTTTGTCTGACTTATGTCACTTAGTGTAATACCCTCTAGTTCCATCCATATTGCTGCAAATGGCAAGATTTCGTTCTTTTTTATGGCTGTAAATATTCCATTGTGTATATATACTACATCTTCTTTATTCATTCATCTATCAGTAGGCACTTAGGTTGCTTCGATATCTTGACTATTGTTAATAATGCTAATTGAAAATAGGGGTGCTTTTATCTTTTTGAATTAGGGTATAAGTTTTCCTTGGGTAAACATCTAGAAGTGGAATTGCTGGATCATTTGGTAGTTCTATTTTTAATTTTTTGAGAAATCTCCACACTGCTCTCCATAGTGGCTGCACCAATTTACATTCCCACCAACAGTGCTAGAGGGTTCTTTCTTCTCCACACCCTCAGCAACACATGTTATTTGCTATCTTTTTGATGATAGCCCTTTGAAGAGGTGTGAATGATATCTCATTGTGGTTTTGATTTGCATTTCCCTGGTGATTAGTGATGTTGAGCATCTTTTCATATGTCTCTTGGCCATCTGTATATCTTCTTTGGAAAAATGTCTATTCAGGTTCCCTGCCCATTTTTTAATTGGATTGTTAGGTTTTGTTTTTTTTGTTTGTTTTTGTAATGTTGAGTCATTTGAGTTCTTTATATATTGGATATTAAGCTTTTATCAGATATATTGTTTGCAAATATTTTATCCCAATCAGTAGGTTGTTTTCTCATTTTGTTGATGGTTTCCTTTCCTATGCAAAGCTTTTTAGTTTGATTTAGTCCCATTTGTTTATTTTTGGTTTTGTCTCACTTGCCTGAGGAGAAATATTCAAAAAATATTGCTAAGATCAATGTCAAAGAGCATACTGCCTGTTTTCTTCTAGAAGTTTTAAAATTTCAGGTCTTAAAGTCTTTAATCCATTTCAAGTTTATTTTTGTATACAGTGTAAGAAAGTGTCCAGTTTGATTCTTTTGCATGAAGTTGTCCAGTTTTCCCAACAGCATTTATTGGAGAGATTATCTTTTCCCCATTGTATATTCTTTCCTCCTTTGTCACAGATTAATTGACCATATAAGCATGGGTTTATTTCTGGGCTCTCTTTCTGTTCCATTGATTTATGTGGCTCTTTTTGTGCCAGCATGATACTGCTTTGATTACTATAGCTTTGTAGTATAGTTTGAAATCAGGGAGTGTGATACCTCCCACTCTGTTCTTCTTTCTCAAGATTGCTTTGGCTATTTGGGTCTGTTGTGGTTCCATACAAATTTTAGGATCATTTGTTCTAGCTCTGTGAAAAATGTCATTGGTATTTTATTAAGGATTTCATTGAATCTGTAGATTACCCTGGGTTGTATGGCCATTTTAACAACATTAATTCTTTCAGTCCACGAGCTTGGTATATATTTCCATTTATTTGTTTCAACTTCAATTTCTTTCATCAATATCTTACAGTTTTTAGAATACAGGTCTCTCACCTCCTTGGTTAAATTTATTCCTAGGTATTTTATTATTTTTGATGGAATTGTAAATGGTATTGTTTTCTTAATTTCTCTTTCTGATAGATTATTAGTGTACAGAAACACAATGGATTTCTGTAATTAATTTTGTATCCTGAAAATTTACTGAATTCATTTATTAGTTCTAATAGTTTTTTGGTGGCCTCTTTCAGGTTTTCTATATATAGTAGTATAATTTCACCTGCAAACAGTGACAATCTTACTTTTCTCTTTCCAATTTAGAGTCTTTTTATTTTTTTTATTTTATTTTCTGATTGCTGTGGCTAGAACTTCCACTACTAGTTGAATAAAAGTGACAAGAGTGGGCATCCTTGTCATATTCCTGATCTTAGAGGAAATGCTTTCAACTTTTCACTGTTGACTATGATATTAGCTGTGATTTTGTCATATATGGCCTTTATTATGTTGAGGTATATTACCTCTATACCCACTTTGTTGAGAGTTTTTATTATAAATGGATGTTGAATTTTGTCAGAAGCTTTTTGTGCATCTATTGAGATGATAGAATTTTTATCCTTGGTTTGTTAATGTGGTATATCACACTGGTTAATTTGTGGACATTGAACCATCCCTGGGATAAATGCCACTTGATCATGTATGATCCTTTTAACGTATTGTTGAATTTGCTAATATTTTGTTGAGGATTTTTGCATCCATGTTCATCAGGGATATTGGCATTTAATTTTCTCTCTTTTTTTTTTTTTGTAGTTTCTTTGGTTTTGGCATCTGGGCAATGGTGGCCTCACAGAAGGAGTTTGGAAGTGTTCCTTTCTCTTCAGTTTTTTTGGAATAGTTTGAAAAGGATAGGTATTAACTCTTCTACAAATGTTTGATAGAATTCACTTGTGAAGGGACTTCCCTGATGGCACAGTGGATAAGAATCAGCCTGCCAATGCAAGGGACACGGGTTTGATCCCTGGTCTGGGAAGATCCCACATGCCATGGAGAAACTAAGTCCATGCACCACAACTTCTGAGCCTGTGCTCTAGAGCCTGCGAGCCACAACTACTGAGCCCATGTGCTGCAACTACTGAAGCCTGTGCACCTAGAGCCCATGTTCTGCAACAAGAGAAGCCACTGCAATGAGAAGCCCGCACACTGCAACAAACAGTAGTCCCCGCTCTCTGCAACCAGAGAAAGGCTGTGCGCAGAAACGAAGGCCCAACGCAGCCAAAAATAAATTAAAAAAAAAAAAACCTTAAAAAAATACTTGTATACAAACGTTCATAGCATTATTTTTATTAAAAAAAGAATTCCCGGGGCTTCCCTGGTGGCACAGTGGTTCAGAGTCCGCCTGCCGATGCAGGGGAGATGGATTCGTGCCCCGGTTCAGGAAGATCCCACATGCCGCGGAGCGGCTGGGCCCTTGAGCCATGGCCACTGAGCCTGCACGTCCAAAGCCGCAACGGGAGAGGCCACAACAGTGAGAGGCCTGCGTACTGCAAAAAAAAAAAAAGAATTCCCCTATGAATTCTTTAGTTTATTGGGAGTTTTTTGATTAATGATTCAGTTTCACTGCTAGTAGCGGTCTGCTTCTATTTCTTCCTGATTCAGTTTATCCATTTGTTCTAGGTTATCCAATTTGTTGGTGTGTAATTGTTTGTAGTAGTATCTTATGTTCCTTTGTATTTCTGTGGTGTCAGTTGGAATTTCTCCTTTTTAATTTATAATTTTATTTATTTGGGCCCTCTTTTTTCTTGATCAGTTTGGCTAAAGGTTTATAAATTTTGTTTATCTTTTCAAACAACCAGCTCTTAGTTTCCTTGATCTTTTCTATCTTTTTTGTCTCTAGTTCATTTACTTCCACTCTGATCTTTATTATTTCCTCCATCTACTAATTTTTTTGTTTGTTATTCTTTTTCTAGTTCCTTTAGGTGTAAGGTTAGACTGTTTGAGATTTTTCTCATTTCCTGGGATAGGCCTGTATTGCTAAACTTCTCTCTCAGAACTGCTTTTGCTAAGTCCTATAGATTTTGGAAAGTTGTACTTTTATTTTTCTTAAGGTATTTTCTGATTTCCTCTTTGATTTCTTCATTGACCCATTGGTTTTTTTTTTTTTTTAATTAACATGTAGTTTAGTCTCTACGTGTTTTTGTGTTTTTCCCATTTTTTTTCCTGTAATTGATTCCTAATTTCATATCATTTGGTCAGAAAAGATGCTTCATATAATTTCTATCCTCTTAAATTTGTTGAGACTAGATTTGTGGCCTAGCAAGCTATATATCTGGAGAATGTTCCATATGCACTTGAAAAGAATGTGTATTCTGCTGGTTTTGGATGGAATGTTCCATATATATCTGTTAAGTTCAGTTGGTCTAATGTATCATTTAAGGCCAATGTTTCCTTATTGATTTTCTGTTTTGATGATCTGTCCATCGATGTAAGTGGGTGTTAAAGTCCCCTACTATTACTGTGTTAATGTCAGTTTCTCCCTTTGTGTTTGTTAATATTTGCTTTATGTATTTAGGTGCTCCTATTTTGGGTGTATATGTATTTATACATGTTATATCTTCTTGTTGGATTGATACCTTTTATCATTATGTAATGCTCTTCTTTTTCTCTTGTTACAGTCTTTGTTTTGATGTCTATTTTGTCTGATATAAGTATTGCTACTCCAGCTTTCTTTTTATTTCCATTAGCATGGAATATCTTTTTCCATCCCCTCACTTTCAGTCTATGTGTATCTTTAGATCTAAAATGAGTCTTGGGGGCTTCCCTGGTGGTGCAGTTGTTGAGAATCCGCCTGCCAATGCAGGGGACACGGGTTTGAACCCTGGCCCAGGAGGATCCCACATGCCATGGAGCAGCTAAGCCAGTGTGCCACAATTACTGAGCCTGCGCTCTAGAGCCCGTGCTCTAGAGCCCACAGGCCACAGCTGCTGAGCCTGCGTGCCGCAACTGCTGAAGCCCACATGCCTGGAGTCTGTGCTCCGCAGCAGGAGAGGCCACCGCAGTGAGAGGCCTGTGCACCGCAGTGGGGAGTGGCCTCTGCTCACTGCAACTAGAGAAAAGACCGAACGCAGCAGCAGGGACCCAATGCAGCCAAAAATAAGTAAATAAAATAAATTTATTTTTAAAACAAATAAATAAATAAAAATAAAATGAGTCTTGGTAGGCAGCATATTTATGGGTCTTGTTTTTTATCCATTCAGCCACCTTATATGTTTTGTATGGAGCATTTAGTCCATTTACATTTAAATTAATTTTTGATAGGCATGTACTTATTGCCATTTTGTTAACTGTTTTCTGGTTGTTTTGTAGTTCTTCTCTGTTCCTTTTTTCTTCTCTTGCTCTCTTCCCTTGTGACTTGATGAGTATCTTTAGTGTTATGTTTGGGTTCCTTTCTCATTTTTTGTGTATCTATTATAAGTTTTTGGTTTATGGTTACCAGTAGGTTCATAGGTAACAATCTATGTATATAGGTGTCTATTCTAAGTTCATGATCTCTTAAGTTTGAACACATTTTAAAAGCTCTAAAATTTTACCCCCTCCCCATGTTAAGCTGTCTACTAGCTCTGTAAGTGGTTAATCCATTATCTTTATTATATGCTTGCCTTTACCAGTGATATTTTTTCTTTCATAATTCTATTATTTCTAGTTGTGGCCTTTTCTGCTTAGAGAACTCCCTTTAACCTTTCTTGTAAGGCTGGTTTAATGGTGATGAACTCTTTTAGCTTTTGTCTGTAAAACTCTTCTCTCTCCTTCAATTCTGAATAACCTTGCCAGGTAGAGTATTCTTGGTTGTAGGTTTTTTCCTTTCAGCACTTTGAATATATCATGCCACTTTCTTCTGGACTGCAAAGTTTCTGCCAAGAAGTCAACTGATATGAGAGTTCCCTTATATGTAACTAATTGCTTTTCTCTTGCTGTTCTTAAGATTAAGATTTTAATTTTTGACATTTTAATTATAATGGGTCTTGGTGTGGACCTCTTTGGGTTCATCTGTTTGGGACACTGTGCTTCCTGGACTTGGATGTCTGTTTCCTTCTCCAGGTTAGGAAAGTTTTCAGCTATTACTTCTTCAAATAAGTTCTCTGCCCTTTCTCTCTTATCCTTCTTGGACCCATATAATGTGAATGTTGGTACACCTGATGTTGTCCCAGAGGTCCCTTAAACTATCCTCATTTAAAAATTTTTTACTTCTTTTTTCCATTCAGCTTGTGTGAATACATGATTCTGTCTTCTAGATCACTTATCCATTCTTCTATATTATCTACTCTACCATTGATTCCCTCTCGTATATTTTCCATTTCTGTTATTGTATTCTTCAGCTCTGATTGGTTCTTTTTTATATTTTGTAACTCTGTTGAAGTTCTCACTGTGTTCATCCATTCTTCTCACAAGTTTGGTGAACATCTTTATGATTCTTACCTTGAACTCTATCAGGTAGATTGCTTATCTCTGTTTCATTTAGTTCTTTTTCTGAGGTTTTGTTTTGTTCCTTCATTTGGAACATATTCACCTGTCTCCTCATTTTGCCTAAGTCTCCAAATTTATTTCTATGTATTAGGTAGGTTCCTTCTCTCTCCCAGTCTTGGAGAAGTGGCCTTATGTAGGAGATGTCCTATGGAGTCCAACAGCATGCTCCCCTCTGGCCACCAGAGCTAGATGCTCAAAGGGTGTCCTTATGTGGGCTATATGCCCCCTTCTGCTGTAGTGGGGCCAGCTACTGTGGGCACACTGTTAGGCAGGACTGGCTCCTGGTCTGGCTGACTGAGAGGTCCTGCCTTGTGTAGTTGCTGTAGGCACACTGGTGGGCAGTGCTCTGGTGGTTAGACAGTTGTGAAGCCATTGATGCAGGCAAGCTGGTGGGTGGGGCAGGCCCCTAGCACTAATAGGCTAGAAGGAGGATTCCAAAATGTGCCTGCCAGCATCAGTGTCAGCACAGTAGAAGATCACATGAATAGCTGCCTCAGTGTCTCATTCCCCAGTAGGAGTCCCAGCTGCCTCTTGCCTCTCCAAGAGGCCTCTCCAAGATGAGCAAGTGGGTCTGACCTAGGCACCTTTCAAACTGCTGCCTCTCTGCAGTGGGCCTCAGAGCATGTGAGATTTTGCATGCACCCATAAGAGCAGTTTCAGTTTCCTACAGCCCTCTGGCTCTCCCAAACATACGCCTCACTGGTTTTCAAAGCCAGAAGTTTTGGGAGCTTATCTTCCTTGCATAGGATGCCCTAGCTAGGGAACCTGATATGGGGCTCAGACTCCTCACTACACTGGGAGGACTTACGTGGCCGTGATATCTTTCCCACTTGTGGGTCACTACGTTGGGGGTGTGGGTCCTGACCAGACCATGTCTCTGCCCCCTCAACCATCTCATTGTGGTTCCTTCTTTATATCTTTAGTTGTGGGAAATCTTTTCTGCTAGTCTTCAGGTTGTTCTCAGAGATAGTTGCTCTGCAAGTAGTTGTAATTTTGGTGTGCCCACAGGAGGAAGTTAGCTCAGCATCTTCCTATGCTGCTGTCTTGAACCTGACCTGGTCCCCAGAAAACTGCTTTTCAAATGATATGATAATAGCATCCTACTCTCCAATAATCAGAGTATGAGAGTATCGATGTCACTGTAACTTTTTAAGTACAGATATTATCATTAAGAATAAATACATAAATTCTTATGTATACATAAAGGCAAAAAATGGTGTCTCACTTTGTTTTGGGTTACTAGTAAATCTAAACATTTTCATATATGCATATTAACAAGTTGTAATTGTTCTCTTTAAAACTTAGAGAGGGACTTCTCTGGTGGTGCAGTGGTTATAAATCTTCCTGCCAATGCAGGGGACATGGGTTCAATTCCTGATCCAGGAGGATCCCACATGCCGCGGAGCAACTAAGCCCGTGCGCCACAACTACTGAGCCTGTGCTCTAGAGCCCGTGAGCCACAACTACTGAGCCTGCATGCTGCAACTACTGAAGCCTGTGCACCTAGAGCCTGTGCTCCGCAATAAGAGAAGCCACCACAATGAGAAGGCTGTGCACCGTAACGAAGAGTAGCCCCTGCTCGCCGCAACTAGAGAAAGCCTGCATGCAGCAACGAAGACCCAGTGCAGCCAAAAAATGAAATAAAATAAAATTCAGAGAAAAGTTGCAAAAATAAGTCAAAGAACTCTCCTAAGATTTGGCAACAACTGATTTTTGCCCAAACCAATCTTTACTATGATGTTTGCAAAATGTTTATTTTCCAAAGCTACTGCTCCCTTCATACTTATCGGTTGCATTCTACTGTAAAGAAGAGCTCTCCCTACTTCTCTATCTATTTATTTCCTTGTTTATCCACTTATCATCAAGATGGGCTCTTGGATTTTTATTTTATTCAATGAGTTATAATCCATTAATTTCATTATTTGTATTGATTCTCTGTCCAAGATTTGGCAATTGTCCAAGATTGTCCAACTTGAAGGGCCAGTGGGAGTTCCTTCAGGTTGACCCCTGTGTCCTTTAGATACACCTCCATTTGAGGGGGGCGCATTTTCTTACTTTCTGACACAATATGATATTTTGGACTTGCCATGTACCTGCTCTGCCCCAGCCCCGGAATCAATCATTTCTCCAAGAAGCTCTGGTTTCTTTTAATGAGGAATGGTATTTAGAAATAAAGATTTGGTACTAGGTATATTCATTGCTACTGAAGTGTCATTGCTACTAGACTCTTTTAGCAGATAAGGCTAGGAAAATATATATATTTCCAATTTTCCAATTCCAGTCCAACCCCACAGGATTCTTTTTTTTTTAAACATCTTTATTGGGGTAAACCCCACAGGATTCTTTATTGCCTTTCCACATTCTGTATATTTCTTTTCACAGTGAGAACCCAATAATATTAACACTTTATTGATTTGGTCAGTCCTACAATACTTATAACACAGGTTCAGAGCTGTTTCACCCATATCACTATGAAATACAAATCCACTAAGAAGAATTCAAGATATGTTTTTTTCTCCCTAGACTGAAGCTGTATAGTAAAGCACTGTGCTCAAAAGTTACTTTAAAAAGCTACTTTAAAATTTTAAAAAAGCTACCTATGTTCATTTTTTTTCTTTTTAATCTAGCTATATAATTCATTTGATATATAATGGGGTTCATTTGTTTTTGTCTGTATTCAATTTTAGATTGCTCCTTCTGTCTTGTAGATTTAATGTAGTTTTTTTTTTTAATGTGAAGACATCAATATGCTTCCAGAAGTTAAAACTGTACAAAAAGGTGTTTTTAAATTCAAGCAACCACACTCTCTAAATTTAGCATTTGTTCTTTCATAGACTTTCTATTCAGGTTAATTGTCTGTCTATTAAGGCCTTATTGTTCATATCAATTTACATACTCACTTTATGTCAAATATATTAACTTTTTTGTTATGAATATTTTTATCATTCAATCACTTATATATTCAGCAAATATTTTATTGAGTGGCTACTAGGAGTGTCCTAGGTACTGGGAAACTATGATGAACCAACAAAACAAAGTCCTTAGCCTTGTGGAGCAAGCTCAAAGGCCAGAAGTATGAAATAGCAATAAGTTCAATATTAATTGAGAATAAAATAAGAGAGGAAAGGAGTGACAGGAAATAACAGGAAGGTTATTTCCTTTCCAAGTTGGAAGTTTAGAAGGCTGATAGGCTGTGCTAAAACTTTGGACATTATCATAGGTGACAAAGAGCCACTGAATAATTTAAAGGAAGGGAAAGATATAATCAATTTTGTATTTTAGATAGATCACTCTAGTAACACTTGGGATGTTTTTCAGCTAATAAGGTAATAAAATTAAGAGAGTGTGAAGGGAACCATTCTTTCTCTTACCCCATATTGCTGCATCAGTCCAAAAAGTAGAAATTCCTACTCTCATCTCCCACTCAGGAATGTTACTCATTACCCCCATAAATAATGAGTCATTGCAAATGCATGGCTTAGCTTCCTTTTTGGTGCTATCTTTTTGCTATTTTCTCAAAGCAAGCTTTCCAGCTGTTACTGAAGTTTTGATCTCCATTACATTCTTGTGTCTATTTATGAATTGCACCCAAATTCTAAAGGGAGAGGGCTGTCTTTATTTACACCTCAATAATCCAGACTAGCTCTGAAGCTCAGAGGAGAGGTCAGGGATTTCGATAGAGAACTGGGAAGAATAGATTATGAATGTAATGAAGTTACTAAGAGTAAATAAAATTGCTTAAAAAGCGTGTGCTGTGTGAAAAAAGCAGCAGACCAAGAACAGAAACTTGAGGAACTCCAACATTAAGAGCTGGGTGAAAGAAGCCTAATTATGGAGGTGTTTTGGGTTTTTTTTTTCTATCTAAAACCCCTTTCATGAATTCCAAAGTTCCAGATTTTAGAATATAATGAGCTCATACTATACATTACATAACATCCCAGAGAATCTGGAGAAAACATATTTCTGCAGTGAAATGTATGAATAATCATTTTCAGAAGGATGAGGTTACTCTTTAAATTTTGCTCAGATAGTTTGGAGTTGAAAATCATTTCATATACTTTCTACCACATATTTGAATTTCCATGGTGGTGTTGTGTTATTATATAAACCTTTGTTAATAACACAGAACAGGACAATTGCATGCATTAGAAAAGATGAAATAAGAAGCACTGTAGGAACAAAAACATGTATGCATGTACATACATATGGGGAAGAGTATGAAACAAACAGCTGAAGATGGTAAAGCAAAGACCTCAAACAAACCAAACTCAGCAAAGGTTGAGGAACCTCTTGGAGATGTTAACAAGTCCATAGTCTTAAGAAACTGCATGTGAATCTACTTTGGGGCCATTTTACCTTAATGCATGAAATCTTAGAGTGGTTCAGAAGAGTTAAGAGGATACTGGAGTTAATAAAACTCTTTTGTAATCCCCTAAAACTTAATAGCACAGCTAATATACAGGAGAATCATTTGTTAAAGCACTAAAATTAGAAGTGTAGAATTTACAAATTATAAATGGGGAGAAAAACAATTAAAATTTCTTCAAAAGTATTTTATCTTCCTTGGAGTGAAGAGATAGTACAGATTACAATATAGGATGTTACTTTTATTTAGGTTTCAGATGAGGCAAGAGCCCAAAAAAGAAATGATTTTTGGTAATTCATTTCTATAGCTTTTCTTTTAGGAATTCATTTATTATTTATCCAAATTGCCTCTACAATTTGTGCTTTGTGCAAGCATCTGGGGTTGGGAGGAAGAAAAAGGATAGGGAAAACCTATTCCCTGACTTTAGGAATTTGTAATGAAGGGAAAGGACTTTCAAATGATTTCACTACATGATAGAGGTCCTTAGAAGATGATAATTGCTTAAATTTGAAGTTCTAAAGTAAAAGAAAGCCTTCTGCAACAATCCCCTTATCCATAACCTTGTCTTACATTTTAGCCAACATATTTATTCTGTATTCATTCTTGGAGGACTAGGATAGAAAGATAGGTGATAAACTGAGCAGGAAGAAAAACATACAACCTTTCCCCCAATTTTTTATTCCCCCAAATGTGGGGAAAACCATAGATTTTAAGTTTATGTGTATGCTCACTGTAATGAGAAAATTCTTACAGAACCTGAGAGACCATTTGCAGTAGCTGCAGAAACTGCCTCAGAGCTTCTGGTGTTCCTGGTGTTCATAGGCACTGAAGTTAATTAATTAATCATTAATTAACCTAATGATCTGATGACCTTGAATTCTGATATCAAATATCTAACAGCAAATCTGAAGTCCTTATTGTAACTTGAAAAGTAGCTTCCAATGATCAATGTGTGTCTTATTCATACAAGGAGACATCTACTTGAGTCCCTGGGCATATTAACTACATTATTTTCATTACTCATGCCAATATTTCCATTTATAAAAATATCTAGTTCAACATTTAAAAAATTACGGCTTTGAGAGTCAATTCCTTTTATAAATCCAGCAGCTTAAATTTAAGTGTTTCAGAAGTTAGGTTATGTTACATATGTCTAGTTCCATCCTAAGATAAATCCAGGACATCTATCATAAAGGACAAGTCCAAACATGTATTTGCTTCACTTAATATATCTGGTCACTTTAAAATATATAGAACTAAAGACTTACCTGACTCAGAACTCAGAAATGTGATAAGATACGGGATGCCTTTATGGTCTCTCACTGCTCTTTGATTGTTTTTGTTTCCCATACATAATACCCGTAGACAGTTCATTACATTTACTAGCACGCTTTCTATGTCTAAGTTCAAAAGATTTACCAGAGCTGGAATTCCATTCTAAAAATAAACAAAAAGATTTAATTGAATTTATTTAAGATGTATGCTATCTTTATTTAGAAACACAAGTCTATAATCTTTCTTGCTATAAATATCTGCTTATTTAGGAGAGAAAAACTGCCCATAAACAAATGTGTCTACGGATATGGCACATTAAATGACAGTTATTACAACTTTGAGCATATCTTATGCTTCAATATTAAAGAAAGTATTCTATAAATATATTTTCTGCCTCCCTCCCTTCCTTCCTTCCTTCCTGCCTTCCTTTCTGTGCTGTACCACATGGCATGTGGGATCTTTGTTCCCCGACCAGGGATCGAACCCATACCCCCTGCATTGGAAGTGCAGAGTCTTAACCACTGGACCACCAGGGAAGTCTCTATAAATATATTTTCAAATAGTCTCCTCTATACCAAAATAATTTGAGGCTGCAAGTTCACTGTAACATTTAAGTATCTAAAAGTGAAACAACTAAGTAATACCAATTGAATACAGTGCCCATTTGGAAATATTTGCTATTGTATACATCACACTGGTAATTGGTAATTATATTTATGCAACACAAAATATTATTTTTAAATGTTAATATAGTTTCTTAATTTTAAGTGGATTAAAGATGGCATTTCTCCCTACTAACAGAATTAATGAAAGGATATTAAAGAAGATAAGAAACAGAAATGTAATGTCATTTTCAATAAAGCTAGGAGACATCGGTAATGTTGAACCATAATAAATGTTTATGAGTAGCCAACAGGGATGCGCGAGACCTCCCATGGCCACTGGCTACAGGAAATACTGGCAGAACAGTTTTCCAAAGTAAGTGGCTGCTACCTAAAGGGCAGAAAAACATACACATACACACACAACACACACACACACAACACACACACACGCACACACACACACACAACACACACACACACACCCGTCTGGAACAAGAGGAATGGGTATGGAGGATGGCAGCAGGATCTTTCCTGGACCAATTTGTCCTAAAGTTTCAAAAATTAAGGAGGGCAAGGACGAATAAAGAATGATACCAATAAGAGGTTTGGAACAAGTAGTCTTATTGGTGAGATAAAAAGGAAGAGATAGACTTTTGCATTGTGGAGGAAATAGAATCCACATTATGAGTACTATGCAACAGTCTCTGCTGGCTAAGGGAAAGTGAAGCTGAACAGACCCATGCATACAACCCTGTAGCATATGTCATATTCTTGCTAGCCTAGAACATGGATCTGGGCCCTTTCCCACATGCATTTCCTGCAAATAGCTAGACCAGAAAGAACTTATCTAATTCAAAGTGAGTAATGTTCAAAAAGGAAGTAGAACAGGATCTGTCCAAATATATTATAAGATTAAAAATAGGAAAAACTTATGACAGATAAAGAATGCTTGTAAGAAAAATATGCCATAAAGTAGATGAAAAACTTTAACTGAAAATGGTATATTGTTATCAATGAAAAAAATTAGGCAATCACCTCTATAAAACAAGGGCGCGCAGGAGAGACATCAGTGTTCAGGGAAGATTTTTTGAGACAGGGAGAGGTGAAACAAAAGCTGGAAAAGCTCAGGAAAGATGTGGAAAAATATAAAAGCCAAACTGTAATCTACACAAAAATAACAAGGCCAGAAAACATAGCAAGAGACAAGGAGGATAGGATTGAGGGGGAAAAAAATGAAATAAAACAGTGAGTAGAAAAGGACTAGAGAGAAAATGATAGCTGTATAAAACTGGAAAAGGTGATATAATACACAAATAAGTGGTATTCCCAAAGAGAAGTGTAGTTAAGATTTAATTAGTTAATTAAAGTTAATTCAGTGATCAGTAAATTCAACAGTCAACTTTTGACTTTCATCTTACAACAGCCTTTGACACTATTGATATTCTTCTCCTCTTTGAACATGTTCCCCATTTGGCTGATAGGACAACAGATTCCTCAGGTTTCCCCCTACCTCGGTGGCCATTCCTTCTTAGTCTCCTTTGAGGTCCCTCCAGATCTTTCAGCTTTCCCACAGCTCCTGGTGACTCAGCTCCCAGAAAAATAATACAGAATATGACTACTTCTCACCATTTCCACTATTACCACCCTGGTTCAAGACACCACTGTCTGTCACCTGGATTACCAAAATAGCTTCTTAGTTAGTCTTGCTGCATCCACCCTTGCCCACCTGTTTCAACACAGAAGGTAGAGTGATATAAATCTCTTCATGGAACTTCCCAGAACAAAATTATTCAATGCTTAACATACTCAGAGAAAAAGCCAGGGGTGTCTAACAATTATCCACATGGCCCTACATGATGTGGTCCACCATTACCCAGCTAAGGTGTCTCCTATTTCTCTTTCTTCAGCTACTTTTGCTTACTTGCTATTCCTTGAATATGCCAGGCATACTCTCACTTCATTTACTTTGCATTTGTTTCCTCTGCCTAGAATGCTCTTCCCAACAGAAAAACATGGCACACTTCCTCATCTATTTTAGGTTTGTACTCAAATGCCAACTTCTTTTTTTTAAATTTATTTTATCGAAGTATAGTTGATTTACAATGTTTTGTTAATTTCTGCTGTATAGCACAGTGATTCAGTTACACACACACACACATATATACATTCTTTTTTCGTATTCTTTTCCATTATAGTTTATCACAGGATATTGGATATAGTTCCCTGTGCTATACAGCAGGACCTTGTTATTTATCCATCCTATATATAATAGTTTACATCTGCTAATCCCAACCTCCCAATCCATCCCTCCCCCACCCCTCTCCCTCTTTCAAATGCCAGCTTCTTAGTGAAGTATTTTTTGCCAAGCTCCCCCCTTCCCTTTCCCTGCTTTATTTTCCTCCTTAACATCTCTTCTCATCGAATATACTATATTTGGTTTATTTTCTTTATTGTCTTGTTACCCCCAACTGGAATAAAAACTCCACGAAGGCTGGGATTTTGTCTGTTTTGTTCACTGCTATAACTCTAACATCTAGAAGTGTATTTCCATACAATAAACTCTCAAAAAGTACTTGTTTATGAATTTACAGAAAGAATAATACAGAAAAAATATTTAAAGACATGAATTCAAGAAAACATTTTGAAAATAAAAGAAGATGAATGTACGTGTTGAAAAGTCACACCAAGCCCCAGGAAAAATAGGTAACTAACACCGATGTGTAAGTCCTGGAATTTAAAGATAAAGAAAAAAAGAGGAAGAAAACACTGCTCATACAGCAGAAGATTTTTAGAGAACCAAAAATAATAACAAAATATGCCAAAACTAAGATTAAACACCACATCAATAAATGTAAATGAGCTATATTCAATAAAAGTGAATGACAAAGCAAACCCAAATATACTGCATACAAGGGACACATTTATCCTAACTCTGGGTGATGAGAATCACTGGAGAGGTCTAAAGTGAGGTCTAAATGAATAAGACTAACTGACTAACTCTAGTTGTGGGCCTGGGGGGAGGGGAAAATTTTTAATATATTTTCCAAATGATTGATAACAAAACAACCAGCAAGAAGTAAAATGACTCCAAAAAGTTAAAAAGAAAACGATAAGCAAAGCCAAATTAAACATGAGAGCACAAAAGAACACAAAGATCACAAATCTAATTTTGGACAACACAGAATTTGGGGCAAAAGTATTGCACTTGACAAAAAGGGTATATTTTATAATGCTAAATGACTCAGTCCATAATGAAGAAGTGTCACCTGACAAAAACTATAAAAATAACCTTATTTATAAATATCTTTAAAAGATCTTACCTAAAATATTAATAGACATAATAAGGTGGGTTTTATTTGAAAAACTACAGCATGGCAAAGATTGCTGGGTGTTCACAAAAAAAAAAATTTTTTTTTCTTCTAATTCTTTCTAGTACACAAATAGACTACATTTACCAGCCAGAATAGAAATAGCCAAGATGGCACTATTTCTTTTAATATCGTCTCATAAAAAACAAGAAGCAACCACATCCCCCAGAGCTAAATAAGCAGTTGACCGGTCTTCCATGTTGTCCCAGGTGATAGTTTTACCAGATAATTTTGTTGAGAAACAGTTTTTCCCTTGGTCTCTTGCACTCCTACCAGTATTGGGAGTGTATCAAGATTGTAACAGCTCTTTTACCTGGCCATTTTCCAGGATTTTTATGTAGCTATCTTTTTTTTTTTTTTTTGACTGAGAAATAAATCTTCATTTGTTTTTAGCATTGATATTTGGGAGATATTACCACAATATCATCTAGGCTATCCTAGATGATACCACCTCCTTATGTAACATAAACTCCTCCCCAGACCTTGCCAAACTGGAGCTAGCAAGATTTTATGTGTCACTTCCTTGAATTACTGTTCACTTCATTTGCCTGTGGTTTTTCTCATTATAATGCCATTACCCCATGATGTGGGCCCTAGAAGTGGTACATGTGCGAGTACAACTTTTACTCATATCCTAATGCTGTTTATCACTTACTGGATCTTGGCTCATCCTGCTATCATTCTTGAAAGGTGTGGTAACGTCTACCGCCAGGCAAAGAATAGGCTTGCTTACTGGTTGCTACCAAAGTGATAGGTTTCTTTTTTTTTTTTTTTTTTTTTTTTTTTTTTTTTTGCTGTACGCGGGCCTCTCACTGTTGTGGCCTTTCCCATTGCGGAGCGCAGGCTCAGCAGCCATGGCTCACCGGCCCAGCCGCTCCGCGGCATGTGGGATCCTCCCGGACCGGGGCACGAACCCGTGTCCCCTGCATCGGCAGGCGGACTCCCAACCACTGCGCCACCAGGGAAGCCCCTAGGTTTCTTAAACTCAGCGTTCCTCAGATTTGACACAAACCCAATGTGCAGGTATGATCTACCTGGGCCCACTCTGTTGCCTTGTGAGACTTCGGGACAGGGAAAACAGACAACCCTTTGCTGTGCTTGCTCTGGTACTATCTTGCTCTTGTCTAATTTTGGCACTCATGGGATTGTGGCAGGTTTTCTCTTTGATATCCTCATTAAGATTGGAGCTCTTCCCTGAGAGTTTATGAGGGCCACTGCATGATGAAATGGGTATGTATCTTTCTAGCTTCTATATGAGAGAGTTAGTCAGTCAAAATGATGTTCTATGAAAAGAGCTTACATATTTGGCAATAACATCCTTGTTTTCAAGTTGAGCAATATCATATAGAATGACAGCACACCGAGAGTGTAGTTCGGGTTCATCAGAAACCAGTAGGTTGATCAAAGCTGGAATAGCTCCTGCTTCTACTAGAGCATGCACTATCTTTGCACGGGTTGAGATATTACTCAATAACCCAACTGTTTTGCACTGTAATTTTATTTTGGAACCTTTTAATAGATTGATTAAGGCAGGAATGGTGCCTGCAATGAAAAGATCAAGAAAAAGCATGAATTGTTTGTAACTATTTGTAGTCAATTTATCATGGTAAGATTTAAATAATGTTTATGGGCATTGCCATATAAACAGCAAATAATTCTGTAAAATATTTATAAAATTATCATTTGAAACTACGCAAATGTACTTTTCTTTCTTTTCTATAATGTAGGCGGCTCTCATTGTTTACATATTTGATTTTCACATAGCACACAATCATACATTTCATATTGGTGATACTAAGTCACCGCTGAAACATTGAATTTTGACTTAAGATCATTGATATATAAATGATTTGAGCTACCATATGGTAGAGTTCAGTTTTGGTTACTGCATCAACTTTGTGTGGCAGTTATTTATATAATTATTTGAGCATTTTATTATGTTTTACCCATGTTTTATACAATCAACTGAAAAATGAAAAGTGCTGAATCTAGTATAAAGCAGTCTTAGCCTCATTAATTACAGTTTGTTCAAAGATGAAAATCACTGGGTGTGGTGAAAATAGAAAATATGGGTTCAGTTGGATGCTTGTTACTTTAGTTCAATGTGAAGGAAAAACATTAAAGAGCACACATGACATGCTGGAAATATCATAGGTATAATTAGGGACGTATATATGTATTTAGCTACCTTAAATGAAACCTCCATCATGACTTGTTTATCTGTGGTTCACTTTTTTGGACAAAGAGCTTTTTGTACATGTTTTTAGGAACATATTAGGGGACTACTTATGATAAATTTTTCATTCATTCAACAAATATTTATGAAGCATCTCATTTGTGCCCAATATACACATTAGAGTAATGGCTACCATAATGGATACTGTAGACAGAATATTTCCATCATTTCAGAAAGTTATAATGGGAAGTGCTATTCTCAAAACAATCCTGTGAGGTAGTAACTATTTTATTAATGAGGAAATTAGGCAGAGAGTAAGCAATTAGCCTAAGTTCTAAATGTAGAGCTAGTTACAAACCCAGGCCTGACATTGCAACTGCTATTTTTACAAATAAAGTGTGCCAATACAGAATAGGGATAATTTTTAAGTGAAAGTAAACATAAGGATAGTATGATGAAGTAATTTAATATAATTTTTAAGTTTGTAAACTTTTAGAGAAATGAGATTTATATAGTTTTTTTTTTTTTTTTTTTGCGGTACGCGGGCCTCTCACTGTTGTGGCCTCTCCCGTTGCAGAGCACAGGCTCTGGACGTGCAGGCTCAGCGGCCACAGCTCACGGGCCCAGCAGCTCCGCAGCATGTGGGATCTTCCCGGACCGGGGCACGAACCCGTGTCCCCTGCATCGGCAGGCGGACTCTCAACCACTGCGCCACCAGGGAAGCCCTTATATAGTTTTTTGATCCTGTGCAGCTTCCACTTGGAATATAAAATATAAGGTTTACAGGTAAAGGAAATGATCTTAGAAAAATAGAAAGTTAAAATCAACTAAAAAGTTTTCTCCATAATTAAAAATACATTTTAAAGTGATTGAATAAATCCCTACATAAAATAGCATAAGCAAAAGATAGTTAATAGATTTTACATCACCTGCATCCAAAATACATTTCCAGTATTCATCATTTGCTAAGCAGATTACTTCTAAAGACATGACAGCCATCATCCTTCTTTTATAGCTTTCACACTGCAACATTTCTGGTAAGTTTTCAACAGAAAAATACACATTGTAATTTCATAAGAGGTAATGGAATGATTGATTCTGTTTCTGTACAGGCCAAGTGAAGCCATGAGTTGAGGTCACCAATATCACCACCAACTGCATTCATTAAATTCCCCTCTGTGCATGTGAGGTGCTTAAACGGATTGAACACCTATGTTCTTTGAAGTTTATAGTCTATATAATTAGTATTAAAAAACTCTGAAATTTTTTATCTTTGGTCTGAATGACTTAGATTGGTTGGAAAATAGTATACCTCTCTCTTGCCTGATATCAGTTGTTGAATAAAATCTGAGCATGGGTTTTCAAGGACAGCAAAGTAAACTACATTACTGTCAATAAAATTTTAATATCCATTAAAGCTTTATACATTTCCTGAGTATGAAGAAGATACTTTTAAAAAATCTTGAATGAACTTATACTCCAGACAGGAAATAATACAAATATACATGATTCTAAACAATATCTCTGGTTCAAGCAAAACCACATAGAAATATCTTTGCTCATCTCTTTTTACCCAGCCCCTATAACAACAAATCTGGTCCTGACTCCTACCTAGCTGGTTCACTCCATGGTACTCTCTTTTAAAATTCAGCTTCCACTCCAAGAGCTAATCCCGGGGAGTTCTAATAAACTCTAATTCTTCTTTTACTCATAGTGGAAATGGGTAGTGTGAGGAGAAAGAGCTATTATAGGGCACGAAGCAAAGAAGCAGTGGCCAGACGCTCATGGTTATGGTTGTGTTCATGTCATTATCAGGACTTCCCAACAATTGCTGTAGGAAGGAGTGGCTGTCAAGAATTTTTTGTGCCATTAGGTTGTTACTGTTAGGGGCCAGAAGGTCCTACCACTGCATTTCAAATGTGTTAGCCTTTATCAAAAGCAGCAGGATAGTCTTCTTAGTTACCTCTCAAAAGACTAAGATATAATGATATATATGCATGCAAATAAACACTGAAAACTCCGTCCAGTATCTCTTGGACTGATATACTTGGAAGGTGTTCCCAGCACCCAGTAAATTCCAAAATCAGGTATTGAGCCAGTTTTGAAACTAGTTACTCAGACTTTGTGCATCAGTAGGTTGAAAATCTTAAATATTTATTTATCTTATCCCATCCTAAAATGAGTTGTTGGGAGAAATGTCAGTTCTCATTCTCCAATTCGTTTAATTTTTCCTTTAGTTTTATTAAAGTAATATATGCTCATGATTCAGAGTTAAATGTTACTAAAAAGCCTACAGCAAAATATAACGGTTCTTTACCCCACCCTCTCCACTTTTCTGAATTTCTCTCTCCAGATAGTGCCACTTTGGACTCTTCCCTATACCTTCTGTGATTTACATATCTCCACATTTCTAAATATTTACACACAGTTACCTTTGGCTATATCAATTTTAGACATCATTGACTTCATGTCATGATAAATGGGAAACTATCTCTTTCAACACTGCTCTGCCATTTCCTCTGCTCCCCCCCTTCCCTATATAGTTTTTAAATGAAAATTCAACACTTACATTATAATGCCTATACAGATATTATTCACACCTAAGTACTGCAGTGTACTACCTTGTGTCTGCTTACTTTTGCTTTTCCTGGAGGTAATAATTTCCTTAGTTTATTTCATCTGCTTAGTTTTCTTTGTACCTATTGGTTATTCCTCCCACACTTTCCTTTTGGTCTGGGTACAGTTTCCATTCTGGGACTTCCCTTTGCTGTCATCTTTGAAAGTCCCTTAGCTTTTCTCTTGGGTCAGATTCCCAGTTTCCTGTTAGTTGGGGAGAATCCCCGCTTTAGATCTTTAGGTTTTTCTTGGTTAGCCTCTGCAGAGAGCACTCCTGACTGGCAGTGCCAGTTCTCCAGCCAGCCTATTAGGGATTTATGGTGTGAATCTGAGACGTTCTCAGCTTTCCCAGAGTTGGCTTGGAATGATTCCTCTGGTCTGCTACGTCCTAAGACTTGCCTGTCTGTTTTTAATATTTTATTGCTTTTTCCTGTTTTCTCTTCAATGCTTGTTTGCTGCTATTTAATCTCTACATAATTTTAGTAGGGTCTTGAGAGGGAGTAAAATTAGATGTGTACATTCAGTTGGCCAGCAACTCTTACCTTTATAATATTTCTGGCTAGATTGAATATAAATTGGGGGAGAAAACCTCAAATAGAATTTTTCACAAAACATTATCAAAATATGAGGAAAGATGTTGCTGAATCTGTCTCTAAAATTAGGATGTGAGGAATGAATTGGAAGAAATCTTATATTTTCCACTCAAACTTTATTTCCTACCTCTTTTTTTTTTTTTTTTAATGGAGCCGAGGATGGCTGGACTTTTGGAGAAAGTTGGAAAATAAAATAAATATAATTATGTGAAATATCGTCTGGGTTATTATTCCTTTATTTTAATTTAGAAACAAAACTACTTTTACACACACAAAAATAGTCCAGTATTATTTGTATTTCTGATTTTAACTCAGAATATGATGCATGCTTTACTTTGTTTTATTTCAGAATAAGTACCAATAATTAAACTGAATAATGATCAGAACATTTATTTATAGATTATGTGTTCTGTACTCACCTACTAAAGTTTTCCAGACTGGGAGTTCAGGAATATTTAACTCTATTACATGCTTGAGAACTTCCGTGTGAAAGGTTAGCACTGCTAAATGAATTATATTATTTCCTTTAATATCTGTTTTTCTCCAGTTAGCTCCAAGAGAAAGTAGGTACTGAACAGTGTCCAGTGCTCCTGAAGTGGCAGCAAGTAACAGTGGAGTACACTGATTCCTAAAAATCAAGGAATATGTCATAATAATTGAGCACACACATAGTGTCAAATTTACTTCTTGTAAAACTATCCAAATGGCTGTTGGAGGAAGTCTGATTTATACATCATCTTCTCTTCCTTACATAGTGTTGTTCTGTATATTCCACATGCCAGTAGATTTGCCCCCCTTGCCTTGGCTACCCCTACCCTCCCTCCCAACTCGATTATCATGCCTTACAATTTGTTTGGAAGTTGATAATGTACAGAGTTCTTAGACTATCCTATCTCATTGGCTCCCTACAATTCTAAGAGTGAAGGAAAAAGCAAGGCAAGTATTATCAGCCCGTTTTACAAATGATGAAACTGAGGCTCAGGTAGTGCTCCAGCCCATTTCTTTTTTTAATTATTATTATTTTTTAACATCTTTATTGAAGTATAAGTGCTTTACAATGGTGTGTTAGTTTCTGCTTTATAACACAGTGAATCAGCTATACATTTACATATATCCCCATATCTCCTCCCTCTTGCATCTCCCTCCCACCCTCCCTATCCCACCCCTCTAGGTGGTCACAAAGCACCAAGCTGATCTCCCTGTGCTATGCAGTTGCTAACCCATTCTTTACAATTCATGTCCACTTCTCAGATCCCAGCTTCCTCAGTGTGGCAGAAACTAACAGTTTCTCTCAAAAACCCACTATCTGCTTTTTAGATGGTGAAGAGTTTTTGCTTGGGCACATGGTGGTCCAGCCAAATGCTACATTTCCTACCTCCTCGTATAGGTAGGTATGGCCACATGACTGTGTCTGGCCTGTGTGATGTTAGTAGAAGTTACCTGGGCAATTCCTTAAAGAGAAATGGACTGTGCCATTACTTTTCCTCTCTCTCTCTTCTCATGGCTAGAATGCAGGCATAATAATGAAAGCAGGAGTTGTCATTTTGTACCAGGATATGGAAACCACATGTGAAGAAGCAACAAGAGGACGTCTGGGTCTCTCATATTGCCAAGCCATTATGCCAGCCCTCGAACACCAACCCAGACTTCATGAAAAAGAACTACGTTTATCTTTTTTAAAACTACAGATATTTGGGGCTAGCTTTGTCACGGCAACTTCAACTGTATCTTAACTAACAGGTCTACTGACTAGCAATGTGACCTTAAGCAACTTGGGTTACTTTCTTGTCAGTAAAATTATGAGAGTAACAAAAATCAGCTGACAGTTTTGGTGTAAGGGATGAATAAGGTGCTTATTAGCACAGTCTTCATACATAGTCCCCCTGCCTTTTTTCACCATATCACATTGCCTCAAACATTACTTTTATGTTTTATCCTTATACCCATGCCTTCTTCTCTTCATGAAGCCCCTTTCTCTTGCTGCCTGTCCTTGAACGCTCACCAATATCCAGCTGGCCCCAAGCTTCTCCTCTTTTTCCTGGGCCTGGGGGAAACTCATCCTTTATGAGTAAACATCTTTTCATTTTCTCCCTTTTCTATTCTAACAGGAGAGTTCTCCTCCTGTTCCTGTCTTTCGCCTACTCAGTGGTAGGAATAAAGATAACTCCGACTTCTAACACCATCGCTTTGATATTCCTCACTTGAAAAATATGTCAGCAAGTTATATTATGACCCTTTCCAGTTCCACACTGCCACAGCCCCCTGCCAAGTGGGTCCTCTTCCTCCAGCCTAGCTCATGTATTGGCTGCCTCGCCAACATGCCTCCTTCTATTCAGCACCCATGCTAACTACCATCTGTGTCCTGATCTCTCAGGTCCTTGTCATACCTTCATTTGTGCTCCACATTCATACGCATCAGCCTGGTCACACTCCTCATTGGCTCCACATAGATCTCAACCTTGGTAATTGTCTTCTCTACGAATCCTTTGCTTCCTCCTTAAGTTCACAGATAGCTTCTTACTTCTACCTCTGATTTTCAATTGTTTGACCTTTTACAATCCACGCAGTCTTTTAGCTCCCTTCTGCTCAAAGACACATTGTCAAAATATGACAGAACTAGGAACTGAACTCAGGTCTCCACATTCCATGGCTCTTTCCAGAATCCATTTGCCAGACAATCTATTAGCCAGAGACCCTGGTTTCCCGAAAGCTTTTCCACACACATCTTTGTCCCAACCTAGGGAGGATTTATTTCTACACTAAATAATAATCGACAAGTTATTTGAAGACCCAAAAATATCTGAAACTATGCCTAAACCAAAATAATAACCTGGTATTTAGATTACTAGCCAAGAATGTATCCTCAGGAGAAGGTTTACCTCCACCCTAAAGGTTGCTAAGCTGTGAAACAGAACACCGTTTGGGATGTTTCCCTATTGCAAAGTTATTTTCTTTTTTTTAATGTCTTTCTATTCTGGATACCACTAGATATTTCTCCGACTGTCCACTGTCTATCCACCTTGGTCTGGAGCCCTCAGGCTGCCTCCTGGTTGTATAAGGTCCAATTTAGGACAACTTTCTCCTCCCTTGTCTCATGCTTCTTCCAGGACACTAAGTATCAGTAGTTAACCTGATAAACTAATCTGTAGAACCACACCTTTGGGAAAAGGTTAGGAAAAACTTCCTAGGGCTTACTCCTTATTCTTCCAGAAAATATGCATAGGTTAATAGAAGTTCCCATTTTTATAAATTCTAAAGGTAAGTGGTAGGAGAAGACAGTGACTAGAAAGGACAGCAGAGTAAGCCCAACATAGCCTTTCAAATCAATCATCACAACCAGTCCTTTTAGTGTCAGTGTTTGGGGCAAGCCATGAAAGCAGAAATTTATATTTTTACAAATGCTCAATAACTTACTCAGCTGTTGCCTCAGCTTCTAGTAAACTAGGATCCTTCCTACAGAGAACAATTATGATGCAGATATTGTCATAGAAAGCAGCAAAGTGAATTGGCATCCAGCCTCTTTTTTCAGAAAGTGTGTAATCAGCTTTGAAATAAAGTAGACAGGTGGTTGTTTCCAATGAGCAAGCCTGTGCTGCCAGGTGTAGAGGTGTTGGACCTAGAATGGATGGACAATTACTTCAATGGTCAAAGAGCTAACATTTCTGAAAACACACCTTTTTAATGTCTGACCACAGAGCTTAGTATTGTGATATAAAAGCTCCAAGAAGATCACTAAAAGGATTTACTCAGGCAACTCCATACTTCTTTATTTAACTCAGGATGTCTGACCATTAAAAATAAATACTTCTTCATAAGTTAAGAAGAATAAATAACACTGAAAATATTAAATATTTGAAAAATTAAGTCAATGTATAAAAGTCATAAAATAAACTATTTCTTGTTTAAATTATTTTCCATTTTATTCAAAGCTTTTGTAGTAGGAGAAAAGGTTCTTTAAAATTGAAAAAAATATGCTCATAAAAGGCTTCTGTGTCACTAAATCCAGTGGGTGTTTTTCAAGTCTCATCTTACTTCTCAAGTTGAACACTTCTTCCGTTTTAAAAAGGTTTCTTCCCTTGGCTTTTGTGGTATGAGACACTCTTATTTTTCTCCAACATCTCTGGATACTTATCTGCAGTCTCCTTTGGGACCTTTTCATTGTCCTGATATCTAAATGAGCCTTAAGACTTTTATCTTCTCAATGGTTTCATTTACGATCTATAAGTTGATGGCACCCAGTATTATGTCTCTAGGTCTGATTTCTTCCCCAAGCTCCAGATCTACCATCTCACTAGGCATCTCCACACACCACTTCAAACTTATCATATTCAAAATTGAACTCCTATCTTTTCCTCCAAACCTCTTTCATCACTCCCTAATTCAGTGAAGGATATCATCATCCAGCCAGTTCTACAAACCAGAAACCTGAAAGACTCCTCTCATTTCATCTTCATAACCAGTCCCCATCACCAAGTCTAAATATCTCTAGAACGTAATCTTTACTGCCATCACCACCCTACTTAAGGCCATAATCATCTCCAAACTGATATCCCCACCTTGTTCTTGCCCTTCCCAATCCACTTTTTCAAAATGTAAATCTGATCTTTTTACCTCCTTGTTTAAAACTCTTTAGTGACTTCTTGAGGCCACCTGAACATTAGTACAGGAAAAGGATGCACTGGCTCCAACTTAACCTGAACCATCCCCCCTCCAAAAAGGAAAAGGAAGGAAGGAAGGAAGGAAGGAAGGAAGGAAGAAAAAGAAAGAAAGAAAGAAAGAAAGAAAGAAAGAAAGAAAGAAAGAAAGAAAGAAAGGCAACATACACACCTTGTTCTCTTTATTTGGGCTTTCTTGTAGCTCCTCAAATGTAGGGTGACCGACCGTCCAGGAAAGTACTGGTCTGTGCCTGTTGCCCCAGCATAATTATTAATACTGCCCTTCCATTTTCAAACTCCCTGATTTGGATGATGAATTATCCAGTCACCCTGGGCTATTTCTGCTGTCTGAAAGCTTCCTTCTCCCAAACAACACTTCTCTGATTGGGGTCTACCTGTCTTATTTATTCATCAGCCAAAATGGTATTTCCTCAGTGAAGCACTGTTTTTCTCCCAACTCAGAAAATTCCAATGGCCTCCTGCCTGCCTTAGTAGTCTAAGCTCTATATCATAGTCTTTGATAATCTATAACATCTGACCCAAATCTATTTATTTAAAATTACTGCTTAGTCTTCCAGTTTCTGCTCTGGCATGTAAAGAGCTTAAAAGTCCCCAATCCATCCTAAAAGCAAGTAAAAACTTGAACAAACTGAAAAATGAACAACTCTTCTCAGATCCATTAGAGAAGTGAGGTCACAGGGCAAAAATGCTGCTCCCAAAACTAGAGAGATAGACAGGCAGATACAGAGAATCACAACTTACTGGAGCAGAAATCCAAGAGCAGAAACCTCTATAGGAACCAGTGGCAGGGTCAGAAAACCTGATGTGTAATTGACAAATTGCTGGTGGCTCAGTGTGGACAAGTCTGATAGTCAGAAACTCCAGGGGGCACAGTCGTAAGAGGCCCCCATGCTCTAAAGAGTTTTACCTCCAGGAGCTCGACCAGGTCCTCACAGTTAATATTGAAGAAATACCCCCTTGTGCTTCCAGCAGGGGAAGGGGGAAAGGAACCATTTGGAAATACACCACAGCATTTTAATTTTCTTAACAAGGCCAGTCGGTCCTCAGGAGCCTCATCTGCTGAGGTTTTATCGGAGCCTAACCTGCCTGGGGGAAGGGAAGTACCCAATTACAGTCCCCTTCAGCCATCCTGATCCACCTAAGGGGCAGGCAGGGACTGAGAAGCAAGTTGAAGTTCATGGTTCAGGAGCACAAGTTCCCCAAAAGACTGAGACCTAATCATAGGACTACAGAACATTTTGGTTCATTTCAATCAATGAAACGCAATTAGCTCAGCAGGAGAAACATATCAAAATGAACTGAAGTTTGTTTGTTCGGTTTGGTTTGGTTGGTTGTTTGTTTTAAACAATGCTAACCTCCCCACTGACCCTCTCCTTCTCTTCTCTACCTTCCTTCCTTCAATATTTTGAAATATTCAAAAATATTTCAGCACAACCCAGGGGCAGGAATACTATTCTTACACCCGCCCCCCTTACTCCTTTAAAGTGTGTTTAATAGAAATGCAGGATCTCGGCTGTCAGCCAGCCCTCCGAATCAGTCTGCATTTAACAAGATACCTGTGTGATTCCGACATACTTGAAAGTTTATCCAATAATAGTGGGACGAAATGTCTCCCCTTGACATATGCAATGTCTGATGATATTTTGGTTGTCACAGCTGGGGTAGGGGTTGCTACTGGCATTTAGTGGGTAGAGGCCACGGCTGCTACTAAACATTTTACAGTGCATAGGATAGCCCCTACAGCAAAGACTTATCAAGCCCGAACGTCAGTAGTGCTGAGGCTGAGAAACACTGTCCTAGTCATGCTCGAATCAGGGAAGTTCTGGAGGGGTTTATGTAGTCTGCAGAAATTATTCTCGGGTAGAGAAAGAACCTTGGTCTAAAGAACAGATGCTCTAATGGGACCTGAAAGCCATTTTTCTCTTTTCCCTGAATTTTCCCTGAACTTCTATAGTACATCACTGTATATTAATAATGCCAGTGATTATGAAATGCTACCCTGCATTCATCCATCATGCGTTCACACAGCACTATTCCCAACTACCTATTAACGCCAGGCTTTCTCCTGGGCACTAGGATACTATGGCAGAGTAAACCAAATCCTTGCCCTTATGGACCTTATATTCAATGGAGGAAGCCACAATAAACAAATAAATATTATACAAGGTAGCCATAAGTAATATTTAGAAAAGAAAAAGGGGAAAAAACAGAGCAATGATGCAGGAGGTGTACTATTGTTATTCAATTGCAAATTCCTACAGGGTAGGTGGGCCTGTAGATAAGCTTTCTTTTCCCCCTCCAGGCCCACTCACCTCCCTCTAAGATGCTCCCTGCTCTCTGCCTCTGCAGATTTTGCAACCCCTGTCCTTTGGCTTCTTGTCAGTAATTGCCAATGAGGAGCCCTGGCAGGAGACTGGAGAAGGAGGATGATGAGGTCAGGATACTTATCCTCTCTGGTCATCTCACATTAGCTGTTCTTCCACCAATAGAAGGTGGCTGGTTTGCATAACTATTACCCTCCCCTTACAAAATTCAGGTCTTTGTAAATGGTTTCTTGAAAAATAAACCCTCCTTGAATTAGCCTATATAGAGTATGAAGGTATAGCCTTTTAGATATAGATATAGAAGGTGTATCCTTTAAATTTTTTTCTGTTTTCATCATACACAATACTTAGGTCAAGTCTCTCACCTCAGCAAGAATGACTCATTCCTCAGACCTCAGATTGTTAATGTCACTAGATGGCAGCATATCTAAATAATATTAACTGCTCTTTTTTTAGGCATAAAACCCACATTGGGGCCTGATTTTACAAAAATAAGTAGAGATAATTTGCAAATTCCAAGGTTAAAAAAAAGAGAACCATCCCCCAAAACTTAAGAAAAAGATGAATAAATAATCATGGGTAGAAAAAATGTATACTTCAAAATGTATATAAAAATCATTTTGTGTTATTCTCATGTGACAGCATTTTGAAGATTATATACTACAAGAAAAGTTTTAATATATAAACTTTTAAAAATGCACCAAGTATTTTACTTATGTCTTACCATTTCTTTCATTTTTCATGTCTAGTTTTGATGACTCTGTTTTAAAAGGGAATATACATAGAAGTATGATTATTAGTATGCAAAAGGTTTCCTAAATTAGTCAACATTGACTCATATGAAGGAGAACAAAATGACTATTTCGAGATGCAGGTGACAGGATTACATCCAGCAGGACTGAGTGTAATTTTGGGCCAAGTCATCTGGGTGTAGGCATGCGTCTGTCATTGCATCAGAGCAGACCCAGAAACGCTGCCTCGCTCATGGCTGGCCAAAACTCACAGGGGGCAGTTTTGTGTTGGTTAAGTAATAACACAGACATTTTCCGTACTTCAAACTCTACTCAGTTCTTAGCAAATGGAAATCTATGTAGTCACAGGATGAATCAGAAACTTTAATTACCAATGGTTTTTTTACACCAAAAACACTTAAAATAAAACACATCTTTAAATAACAGACCACCCATTGCATTTTGACTGAATTTTGCTCTATTTTAACTAAGTTCATTGAATATTTTAATTAAGTAACAGAAGCATCTTAATACCAAAACATTTAAATTATACTGATAGAGTATGAAATTTATCAGTAGTCAACAGGATTAAAGCAGCACATTTTGTGTTGGTGTGAAACTTAAACACAGCCTCTTAAGGCAGCAAGTTAAAATATAAAATTGCCATTTCTTATTGCCAATGTTATTGCATCAGCTATTCCCAACATTTTATTTCCCTCTTCAGTTGTGGAGGGCTGCCACTTTATTTTCAATTTTATTATTTTTATACTGGTTAAATTTATTCCAATGAACATATAAATATGTATGTATATCTACAATAATAATCAAGAAAATTTGCTTTTTAAAGTTTAAACTAGGTTAGCCTTAAAGGGGTCATTAATCCTAAAATTATGATTATAGAGGATTTTTTGTTATTAAATATAAGTTTATGTAGTATGAAGAAACTATTACCTGGTTAAGAGCCTAGGATAAGAAATGGATGTTCTGCTGGGATGTCTATTTATCTCCCTTTTCTCAGAATTTCTACAGCACATCACTGTATATTAATTATGTCAGTGATTATCAAAGGCTACCCTGAATTCATCTATCATGCCATTCATTCAACAAATATTTCTCAAGCACCTACCAATGCCAGGTTCTCTTCTGGGCACTAGGATACCATGGCAAACAAACTAAACCAAATCCTTGCCCTTCATGGAGCTTATATTCAAATGAGGGAAACACAATAAACAAATAATATTTACTACATAAGGGAGCAACAAGTGATACTTAGAGAACTAAAAGGAGCCTCTCTGAGATAAGTGAAACAAAAACCTCAGCTCTGCTCGAGGTTCCAATACAAAATTTTAACCTTGTGCTAAAATCAACATGCATTCCTAATGCCGAATAGGGGTAAGTAAAAGAAAAACATTTTAAGATTTAAAAACTTTATGGTACCTTGGCTAAGTATAATAAAGCGTCTCTGGTTAACATTGAAGTTGGCATTGCACAGTTGACATATGATTGGAACTCTGTTGTGTAGAGCAGCTTGATGGAAAATAGCATAACCTGCCTCATCTGAAACATTGATCGTCGAACTTGAAGTTTTACGGCTAAATGTATGGAAAACAGCAGATAATCCTCTTTCAGCAGCAGACTTCATACCAAATGGGATACTCTAAAATTATTAGGAAGGCCAGAATTAGTTTTTTCAAAATACACCTGAAGTTTAGTTAAAGGAAGAAAAGTACAATGAACTATATTATTATAATCACGATTGGTGTGCAATTACAGTAGAATTTTTACAAGGTCTGTGGGCAAGGAAGTTGTTAGAGCTATAAAGAAACATTGAGAACTTTAAAAAATATTTTGGGGAAGTTTTTTTTTTTTTCCTGTCCTTTTTTTAAGGGAGAAGTTGTAAATCTTTCTTCTCTGGAGACAATTAAAACAAGGAAACAAATATCTTTCTGAAATATTTAAAAAGCAAATGGACATCAAATTCCTTCTCTGATTTAAGAACAATCTAACTTAGAAGTCTAGAGACTTGAAATATATAGCTATAGGAATACAGTTTGTCTTCTTTGCTCTATGTCTCAAAGTGGAGAGGTGAAAATGTTACACTCTTCTTTTAGATGTTCTGACTACTCAATTTTTTAAACATCTTTATTGGCATATAATTGCTTTGCAATAATATTTTTAAATTAAACTAATAGTTTATCAAAGCTTAAAATTTGTGGGCATTAAAACAAATGGTAAGTAAATGCCAATGTATCCTTTGAAACTGGTGAGCTCACCACTTAATTTATCAGTTCCAAAAGCTGTCAGTCAAGGCATATTGAAGCAGATACAGAGGTTTGATTCAGGATGCCAGGTTTGCTCCTTAGATTTAGTCCCCACGACTGAAGCCTGCCTTTGCAATTTACTAGCTGTGTGATTTGGGAAAGATCCTTAACTTGCTGCATGTCAAATTTCTCATTTGTAAAATAGGATTGATAACAATAGTATCAGTGTCTTGAAAGAATTTGTTCAAAGAATTTATAGTATTTGTATGCCTGGCATACAAAATAAGCACTCAATAGATATTCAGCTGTTATTAATATTAATCACAATTCCATTCATAAACAGGTTGTTTTGTAACCTGGCCAGAAGTTGGTAATCCAGAATTGTAGAGCTTTTCAGTTGCTAAAATGTGGAATCTTAATTGCATATTGAAGACTTTATTTAACTTATTATTTATCCCTATGATAAAAATTTGAGACATACTTATTTATAATTTCTTACACTAAATTTTGTGGTAATCATTGAAATACCTTGCATTTCATAGCTTTTTTGAAACCAAATTTTTTCTTAAATTGTTCATGTAATTGAGCATCTGTCAGTGGAAGTCTTTTCAGTCTCAGATTGTTCACTATTTCATTTATGGCTCCCCACCACTGTGTCTTATATAGTTGCTGATAGAAAATTTCAAGTTCAAAACTGATCACATAGTAGCTATTAAAAAAAATGAAAACAATTTAAGTCTTTCTGACTTGGAAGTTATTTGTTACATTTTTTCTATGCCGGCAAAACTTTTTCTATAACAATTACGATTTTCTATAACAAATACAAAATATAGTTTAAAATGTACTTGATTGTATTTTAATGACATGGTTATCAACTGTTATTAATCAGGTCTTTTATAACAAGTATCTTCTCCATACTGACCTTTTTAATTGACTCTGTCTTTCCTATACCACTGACTAGGGGCACTGCCTAAAAGTCACCGAAAGTCCTAACTCTGGTTGAAAGATTCCTAGGTTTACCTTCTAACCATCTGCTTAATCTCCTCTTACAAATTTACTTTTTAATTCCTTTAATCTAGTTATGTCTACATTTGCTTTCTCAAGAGTGGACCGTGAGTCTGATTTGGAATGATGCTTTGGGTAATGGCTGCTTGACTTTTACTCACTGCACAGTGGGCTAGAGAAACCTCAACCCACCAGGTCCTTGAATCATGAGTAGGCAATAGGCCCAGTCCCCTCTCACTCTGGAATGAAAAAATGACAACATCTTGAGTGGCTCTGTTCCCTGGGGTTGCTTATCATCACAGGTAAAAAGAAAATGGTGGCCTTCCTCCACTTCTGCCACGAGTTACCTTTCCCCATTGCCAGATTTCAGTGGTGAGTGTCTCAGCTGCTGTCCCCACCTCTGCCAGTGGGAAGCCTCTTAATGTTACCTGGGTTTCTCCTCTAAAGGCAACTACTGGTCGCTGTAAAAACAGTATTCTTGACAGTGGTGATCCCCTCCCATGGCTCTTCACTTTGCTGCTCAGGGACTATTAGTTCTCCTAAGGATGCTGAGAAGTTTTTTCCATTATGCTAATTTCCAGTAAAGTGAGTCGGTGACTCTCTATGCTAAGGAAACTCCTTGCCCATAGGCTAAGGTGGAATCATGGGGCGGCATGGATCAGTTAAAGGAAGATCTTAGGAAAACACTCTATTATGAACCGATCAGGGGCTAATACCTTCTCTTTTTTGACCTTTACTTCAATCCCAGTTTTCTGAACATAATAGACCTCTGCATAGATGGAGACATATTTGAGGACCTGTTAGCATTTATTTGAGGCTGTCATTCTTCATATCCACCATCTTCTTCCCCCAAAGGAAACCAGACTACGAGAATATAAACTAAAGGCTTCTTTACCCACACCTCTCAGGTATAGTGCCAGGCCAGGTGGTGGACTTGTCACTTTGTCCACCTTCATCAATGGGAACTTGCCTAACTTACTAGACTCCAGCCTCCGAAATTGAGGAGCAGGAATTCTGAATCCCACCCAGATTTGAAGGCTTTCAGATCATAGTGGTGATAGGCTAATGGGCCTTAAGGAGCTATATGGATCAGGCTTGGATACTTGATTTGCACTGGATGACTAAACTAAATTTCTAGAAGAAAACGGCTCACCTTTCCTTGGTATTATACACACTGATAAGAGTGGACACCATATACAGATACCCCAAGTCCCGTAAGACTGTGTCCAAAGATCTAGGCATGAGGGATTACACTAAGGATACCCTTTGGTCTTTGGCTGGCCCAGCTCTACATCATCTTGCTCCAAGAGAATCCCAGTGTCAGAAACCTCTGTCTTTTCATGTACTTCTCTAGGGAGCTGGCTCTGGCTGTGGGAAATTGCTATGGAATCAGAAGCTGCTGACTACATTTGGAGCCCCGGTACTCAGTGATGTACTCCCAGATAACTGCCCAAGCGATGAAACAAACTTATGAATTTAACAAATACCAAGGGAGGGTAGGCTGATTTCTTTTAGAAAGTTGGTCTAATCATCCAATACCAATCAAACAACCAAAACCAGCAGGGAGCTGTCCTACCCTAGAAACTGGAGAAGCAACCGGTGGTGAAGATCACCGTACCCTGAAAAAGTCTCTGACCTCAGAATTTTGTGACCCCTCCCACCCCTGCAAAGTTGGATACACAACCTGTGCATTAGGCCAACAATGGCCCACACAGAGATGATTACTGGAAGCACAGAAAGCCCAGATGGCCAGCACTGTGAGTGAGCCCTCATCCAAGTACTGCATAGTGACACACCACTGTTCTTACTCAAAACTTTTAAGTGTAGGCATCAGCAGAGGCTTTAGCAGAGCCTCACTTTTAAACAACTCCCTCCATAGTCTTCTGCCTGGGCATCTGCACTCAGCTTAGGGACTGCAGTAGGACCCTCTAACATCACACTTCCCTGACACGCCACTGTCACGTCAAGTTGTTTTCTGACCTGCCTCCCAACATCCACAACAGCAACATGATGCTGGTGTGCTCTCTCCCAAGTAGGACATTTTAGTATCAGTATCAACTCATCTATTTGCTCCAATCATTGTCATCTTAATAATTCATGAGTTCTTCTACTTTCATGGACTGCCAAATCCTGGGTATCTGACTGTGGCTCCTATTTTTTGATGTTGGTAATGGTGGAAGAATACAACCTGAGCCAAAAATGAATCTAGGACTTAGATGTTTCCAAGCAGGGCAGGAAGGCCAGTGGGAATGATCCTATTTTCATTAGGGACCGGGAGTCTCCTAGGAAGTAAATCATTCTGAGGAAAGAGAACATCACGATACATGAGCTCAGCCCAATAACAGTGCCCCTAAAAGCAAAGAAGAGGGGAGATTTTGAGATGGTATGTTTTCCATCATTCAGATTATTCTCTGGTCCAGGACCAACACAGAAAGAAGATCCCTACATAGAAAGAAACAACTGTAAGCAAAATGACTGAAAGAGCTGTTTTTGCACCAAATTGTTAGGGGCTCAAGACAGCACTTGTTTGAAACCAATAAAATTGGGAAAGAAATTATCTTTATGTCATTGAATTGGCTTCAACACATCTCACATTTGATGCGTGCTATCTACCAGACATCAGGAGGAGTCAGCCCAGGGGTGATGCCAGCTCTGTAACCAGGAGCAGCAGTGTCAGAGACAACAGTGACATCAGTATCGAGTTGCCTTCTTGGGGCTGTTGGGCTCTGGAGTTCCAGCAGTGGATCATTACAGGGAGCCCAGGCAGGAAAGGAGGAGACCGAAAAAATGTCATAGTAGCTGAGAGTGCTGACCCATGGAAATACAAGATTTCTAGAAATAATTCTGTGGGGGTAGATTTTATAGGGAACTGAAGGTTCACTGGTAATTGACTCAGGAGCCAGGAAAATACTAGTCCTCCTCTTGTGGTTTTCACTTTTACTCCATGCTGGCTGGGTCTGGGAAACAAGCTTATGCTAGTTTTGAAAGTCTGAAAATTCAAATCCGTCTACAATTTGCCAACACTGATAACCAAATGCTGTGCATTCATCAGAAACTAGAGAAACAATTCCACCATGAGATCCCACTGCAGCGATATGACTGGATCCCTTAGGGTGCAATGGCAGGGTGCTTACACCAACCATACTCCTTCACCCACAACAACCTCTCATCAAGCACAACCTTCATTCCAGCTCTTTCCCTGCATTTCCAGGATCATTCATGTCCCACTAGACACTAGAACCTGGGAGAATAAACCTTTGTTTAGAAGAGGCTCCAGCTTGACAAGAATCGTACATGGAGTATGTCTACAGGTGCTAGGTCCCTCAGAGATTCCTCCTCCAGGGAGATGCACACCAACAGTCCATTCCAGAGGAGTGAGATCTACTTCTTAGTTCCCTTCAAAATCATGGAGGCTGTTAGCCACATGGTCTTTGACTTTAGCTCTAGTACCTTGTGTGCATCCAGGCAGTAGTCAGTGGAAAGATCCACCTTTCATCTTTTATCTGCTTCTCCCTCTGCCTTATTCCTCTTATTTTCCTCACTGCCATGCATCTTGAAAGAAATTTATAATCTTTGTCTTTACTTCTTCATATCCCATGAACTCTCCCCTACTTTATCCTTCAACTTATTACACATAGCCTTCTATAACCACATCTTCTCTTATCAAGTCATTGTCAAATTTAGAGGGCTTTCTTCAGTCTTAAATCAACTTGGCCTTTTTCTCTCTTGAGTTTGACGTTTTTAACTATTACCATATTTTAAAACTTCTCCCCATTTGGCTTCCATGCTGTCATACTTTCTCGTTTCTCCTCTACCTCTATCATTCCTTCTCAGTCCCTTTTGCTCTCTCCTCTGATACTCCCCACCCCCCTCAAAGGGACTCTCCAGAGTTCCTGACATGGCCCTAGCCTCTCAACTACTTCCATGACTTTAAGAAAAACAAAACAAACTCCAATATGCTTTAAAATCTTGTCTCTACCTCCAACTCAAATGTTTCCTCTGCACTCTATTTCCCTTATTTACAAATTTCAGTTTCCAAGCTGTGAAAACCCAAGAACATACATAAAAGAGCCTAAAAATACTGAGAGAAACATGGTGCTCTAAGAGATGACAGGCTTAACAAGACCCAGCAGAGGAAGAGGATTTAAAATCATATTCCTTATGGAAACAAAGGGGTGTATGCTGAGTCCATTGCTTTTCAGTGGGCCCATAGGATTTGAGCCCCACCTCCATCCCCATTTAACCACTGTGTTCATTGTAAGAATTACAATGTCTAAGGATTATTACACAGAACGTATCAAGGTGTATGAAGTAATAAATATAACATTTAATACTTTGTAGAGTCCGTAGTCATTCACGGGGGTTATTATTGTTCTAGGATCTCCATCCTGAGGTTTTAAGTTAGCCTTTGCATTTTGACACTTTCCGGTTTTCTGCTTTCAACAAGTTGTGTTACTGTGAATAATTACTAAAAGTTCCTTACCTTTTTCCATTTAATTTCATGATTGGTATTGAGTAATATTCTTTGTATCCTGAATCTTCTGCAAACGTATTAGCAGCACAATCCCGTATTTTTTCTAAATTGTTCTAAAATACAAGTTATGTTACTAAAAAAAAAATCTTTAAACAAATCTAAACAATTGTTAACTTATTTTAGATGAAATTTTATACCTGTAAAGGACAAATTTTTAATGAAAAATCCCAAGTGACCCTGGTAATAACTGAATATATCCAATCCCTAATTTGGATTAGAGAGGAAAATTTTTTAAAAAGAATATAATATGGAGAAGGTAGGAAAACAATGACAATTGAAATGTATTATGTTTTCCAGATGAATTTTGTTCTCAAACTCTAGAGGATCTCTGTTCTAATACTAATCTTTGAGAAAAATGGAAGAATATGTAGTTAATGTTCAGGGATTTCTACTGTATTCTTCGGTTAACTATTCTAGGGCAAATGTGGTCCATTAGAAATCTGTAAATTCTGCAAGGATAGTTGTGCCTAGCTTATTTATCATTTTATCTCTGACATCTAACACAAGACCTTAGATATACTTGCACTTAATTCATATATGTTATGTAATGTTTGAAGAAATTAGTGAGTTGTGAAGATAATCATTTGGAGAGCTGCCTAGTGCCTGTACCAACAGAGAATCTTTCTGGTTGGAGAATAGGATAAAAGAGTTGTGAAATGACAAACCATTTCAGGAACAATAATAATTTAAACCTTAAAATCTTCCAAAGCATTCTCGATTGAAGGAGTGCTGATATCAAATTCAATTCCTCCATGAATGTGAAAATACTCATCCTCTTTGTAGTGAAAATTCTGGCATTTAAAATCTCGTCCATAAATAAATGGAGGCAATTCTCGCTCTGTCTTGACCTTGTCATCTCCAAAAATGAAAACAAATTTTTGTTTAAAAATTGAATAACAGCATATAGGCAATCATATTTTTGAGGTCTAAATTCTCTTTCTCATAAAGTGAAAAAATTCTATGTGAAATGGAAATCTTGGCAATTACATTCTATTTATTCATGCTCTTAATGTATATTTTAAATATTAAAATATATTTATATCATACATTTTGGTCTTTTTTGTAGTTTCATTGTACAGACATTTCAAAAGAATAATCAAAACATTATTTTACTTATTGATTACTATATATGAGCTCAAGACTAATATTTTACCCCCAATTATCAGAAAAGATTTGAAACTCTGTGCCGTGGAGAATCTTTAAATAAATAAAAGTTACCTGAGCTAGTTAAGGAAAAGAGAGATACTATAAAGAAAAAGGTGGGTATCTCTCACATGACAAAAATAATCAGCCCATTTTTCTGGAAAGCAATGAAGCTACACATATAAAATTTACTTTGAAAAATCATTTTCTAAAATCCTGGCAAGGATTAGGTTTATTCAATATTTTGACTTGTTAGCAGAATATAGTTTCATCAATATAAGGTATATAATGTATTTTGAGAAATGCAAAAGGTCTAGAAAAGTACAAAGAAAAATATAGGGCTTCCCTGGTGGTGCGGTGGCTGAGAGTCCGCCTGCCGATGCAGGGGATGCAGGTTCGTGCCACGGTCTGGGAAGATCCCACATGCCGCGGAGCGGCTGAGCCCGTGAGCCATGGCCGCTGAGCCTGCGCGTCCAGAGCCTGTGCTCCGCAACGGGAGAGGCCACAAGAGTGAGAGGCCCGCGTACCGCAAAAAAAAAAAAAAAAAAAAAAAAAAGAAAAATATAACACCTTAATCTCACCACCTAGAAATTAATTATTAATATTTAGTCGTATTTGTTTCCAATAATTTAAATAATAAGACATTACAGATATAGCTAACATCCTCTTTAAGCATATCAGTTCCATACACATGACATTCTCCCCACCCCCATCCTGGACAAGCTGTCATGAGTCCATTTTTAAATAGTTTACAGATATGGATTATAATCTTCACTATCATAATTCTCATGATACAAATTTTCATTAAGTGACTTGTAAAATTTCTACTGAAAATTTGCCATCTGAATAGAAAGCCCACTATAATAAGCCTACAAGTTTGAGCACCAGTGAAAATACACAAATTGTGTGCTAATCTGGGTGGGAAGAATAGTCTGCTCTGCATTCCTGTCAAATTCCATGTAAACATGGTCCTATTTTAGCTCTCTATTCTCCTACGTTTGTCTATTTCTTTGTTATAATACCAATATATTACTAAAGTTTTTATATGTTTTCATCTTTTTTTCAGAAATGTAAGAGCATTCATGACCTTTTACTGCTCCATATTAATCTCAGAATCAATTTGTAAACTTTCATGAAAAACACAATAGGGATGTTGAGTAGAAGTGCACTGAACTTATAATTTGAATGAGATATAATATAGTGTTGTCCCATTGTGAACATAGCATATTTCCCTATTTTCTCAGAACTCATTTTACGTCTTTCAACAGTCCTTATAATTGATATAAATATATACCATGTACTGTGTGAATATACCAAGTATTTTTAATTACTTTGGAGACATTGCATTTTGCTTTTTATTTTTAACAGGCTACAGCTTGGTTACGTGCTTGGACCCACATACTAGAAACAAAATTGAATTTACATATAAGTTCAATATATAGCTATATTTTATATATAATTTTTGGTGATACTCTTACCTGAAAAAGGCTGAAGTAGACTACTTAAATATGGAACTTTCATCTTCTTTTTTAAACTCAGTAGAAATGGAGTCAGAAAACATATTAATTTTAGGTATCCTATCCCTTTCCTGATTTCTTTTTTCTTCTCAAAGTGTTTTTGAATAATCTTTTTTTGAAGATATAACCTTTGCTGTAATCTCTGGTAGGTACAAATGTCAAGATAATCCTGATTATATCTTACAGCATTAGTAAGCCAATAGGCTGTTTCAAATATAAAAACATTTTCACACTGTTGAACTTGTGTGGTACTGAATGTCAACTTTAGTAGAATATTTTCAGCATATTTCATAAATACAGCTTTTTCTTCAGGGCTATTGGGATTATATGTTGGATCTTCATTCATGTCTTCATCATAGATGCCATCAAAGTCTGGATCCTTTGTAATATCTATCAAACCTTCACAGTAAAAAAGAAAGATTTTAGATTGTGAAAATTTCTTACTTGGTCTCTGGATAAACAGAGTAGATTGAAGACAGGGTTTCATCTTGAAATTCTACCAAAATGACAGCAAAGGGATAATGAAATGCCGGTAAAATTGTCAAAGAATAAAAGCAGATAGATATGTGGTAACTAAGTGGAGTAAAGAAAGATGGAAGCTTGTGGAATTAAAAAGAATTGATTTTCATTCTCCTTGGAGAAATGCAACACCATGAAAACATAATAACATAAGTCCCATCTTTAATCAAAGAAAATATGGAAGAACAACAAGAAATGTGATCTTCCTTTAAGCAGAGAACCAGCTTCTTACTTGGGCATAAAGTATATTTGCTTTTTCAGGTCCTATATTACATATTTCTTCTTTTTGATGATAACAGAAGCTAAACATATACAATAAATAACTTTCCTACCAACTAATCATGATGAAACAAGAATTGAAACTTGATTTTACTCTATATTATGAATGACAATTTTTATATTACATTTTCTTCCCAATTATGATGAAATTAAATTGTTTCTTGTTGTCAAATTGTCTTTTTTAAGATATTTACAACCTTAATCAAAACTTGAGAAAACGGCTTAGAACCGTAAAATAAGACTTCATAGAAAATGTGGAGCTTGTAACATACGTGCCTTGAAGTGTAAATAATTCATCAATGTGCCTCCCCCCCTTTCTTTTTCCTTTTTTTCTTCCTCAAATCTACATATTAAAAGAGCCAGAATACTCTTGGATTTTTAAGATGGCCACTATGATTCATCTCCCTTTTGCAAAAGAGTTAGTAAGATAAATTATTGAGATTAAAAAGAAATTAAGCATTTCTGACAGTTAAAATAGATCTAAACACAAGCTAGAGCACTGTTGATTCCTCTAAAACTTTGTGGCTTGAGTGGATGGGAGCCAAAATGCAGCAAGTCAATTCTCAGCCCAGAAGGGCAGAAAGGCTGAAAAACTAGAAGGGAATGGGGAGCTCCACAGACCATTCCCCTCCTCTGGCGCCAGACTCATTGCCCCCTCCAAGCAGGATATAGGAGGAAACAGACCAATCAAAGAGAAGAGACCTACAAATACGGCATTTGGGGAAAGTCTCCCCAGTGAAACAGCAAGGTTTCCTCCTAATCACTCTACAGTGTGGTGTACTAGTCAAGCAAGTGGGCTCCTGCCTCACCCCTCAACCAGGATGGAACAAACAGCAGGGATCACCAGACTGGTGAGGAAGGCCTGTCAGGTGAAAGACCGAGACTGGCAGGGGGAGGGAGGCGGAGTAGGGGCAGAGGAAGGATGGAGAATGGGAGAATGGATTTTGAAGAGCAGTAAAGTGCCTAGAGAAAATAATCGACCAGCTCAGAAGGGAGTAGGAGGGTGAAAGTGTGGAGAGAGACATCTCTAAGGAGAAAATGGAACTGCTGCACCACCTGATATTTCACTTCACTGAGAGGAGCTCGATATTTCTGTTCAAAAGTTTGGGGCTGAATTGACATGTACAATGGAAAACTAAGCGAATTTCTTAAAGAATGCACAATTGTTCATGTCACAAAAAATTAGAAGTTATTAATGAAATGTGATCATAGCATGTTATGCGAATCAGCTGGGAAGATATGTACAAAGTCATTATGAAGTAAAAAAACGAGAGAGGACTTAACTAAAAATTGGATATAACTACATTTGGAAGGCGGGGGGCGGGAAGGGGAGAAATACAAGATTCCGTCGTTTTAACCTCTATGCTAATTTCTTTTAATATTCTCTCCTGCCCTGGTTTTGCTCCTAACTCCAGATTCTTTCTCTATGCCTAATACATATCTTTACTTGAATGTCCTAGAGGCACTCCCGAACAAATTCCACCTTTCCTCTCCCCCAAATCTGCTTTTCTTTCATTCCCTATCACAGTTAAAAGCACTATTTATCTATCAGTCCCTCAAACTAAAAACCCGAGTTTCCTTCAATTCCTTTTCTCTTACACTCTGTCTGTTAACCATTTAATTTCTACATGTATTGAAATTTACTACGTGCCAAGCACTGTAGATGTGATGAGAATTTAAAGACAAAAAAGGCATACTTTTCTGTGCTCTCAAGCTCTCAAGCACAGAAAATCTATTAAGGAAGACAGAGATGAAACCAATAATTTCAATAAAAAATGGTACAATGTGTACAGAATAGAGGAGGCTGTGTCTGAATCAGGTCTCAAAAAATGAGTAGCAATAACCTGGGGAAGAATGCAGAAGAGTGGGGTGAGAGAGAAGGGCATTCCAGATAAAGGACAAGGAATGAGCAGAGGCATAAAAAAATAACCATTTCAGTTTACCAGCTTTTGGTTTTAAATAAGGTCATCAGGTCAAGGGACCTGCCCTAATGAGTACCTCTTCTCAGCAAACTGGATAATATGACTAGATTTTTGGAGTGCTCTATTCTCCACTGCTGTTGCTGCCATTTTTTAAAGGTGGTGTTTTTTGGTGGTTTTATACAGTGCAAAAGGTATTAAAGAGGTGAAGTTTAACTTGGCCTCAGTGATTCCCAGCAGTCTTCCCTCCCCCAAAATTAGTTGGCCTCCCACAGAGTTCCTCGGAAATTCACTGTAGCACAGTGTTTAAGGCAATCACATGGTCAGTTGCAAGGTTTGAACCCAGTCTCGAAGTCAAGAGAGGAGGTGCTGTTTCCCCAAACGTGAAAGATGAAATAGCAAGTCTCGCCACTGTCTTGCCACCATACAGCGGCAACTAGAAGGACTAAGCTGAGAGCACAGGGTTAGAGCCAAATTTCCATAAGTCATACTCTATATCAGACACCTTGTGTTCCCTACCTCACTTCCTCCCAGACAGTATTTTTCACTCTAGCTGTCATTGCATGGACCAGCTCCACACAGATGTAACCTGACTGCACCACGTGGCCCTTACTTTTGCCCTGGGGTTTCTCTGCCACTGCTGTGTTGGACTCCTGACGGAACCCATTCCACCATTCTGTTGGATGAACAAATCTGCATGAGGGAGTTAACTCTCATGGAACCTGTGACTAATTGGAGAGAAGTCAGGGAAAACATGCTCTCCTCTTCCATCCCTCGGGCTGACAATCCTGAAGCGTATTCTGTGACTCCCCAGAGAGTCCCAGCAAAACCGTCCCTAATTATTCACGTGATGAAAGCTCAACAGCCTTATCCTTGGATTGATGACTCCTCCTTTTCTATTCACTTTTCCTGTCCCTCACTCCTGTTCCTTGGAGTCATTTCACATAAACTACTCTGACTTAAGCCCTCATTTCAGGCCCTAATTTGGGGGGTAACCTAGGCTAATACACTTTGCACTTGTATGCTGGTGTCTGACCCTGTATATCCTTAAGCATGCAGCATAAAAGCCCCACCTTCTAAGAGTCCAGGTCCCTTCCCCGGAATCTGATGCTTGGCCCTGCAGGATTTCATAGTGATGCTCCAGATGTGGTGCATGATGGGGCTGTACCTGTACCTATTCCTGCTGCTGCCTCTGGGAGTTTCCCCCTGAAAACCCTGCTGAAGCACACCTCGAGTGTGTGCTGCTTGGTCATTTACAATTGTTTGCACTATACCTTTGTTACAGTGCCTGAAGCATATTGATGCTGCTGGTTCTTCAGCAGACTCCTGAAGTGTGGTGGAGGGAGAAAAAAATCTCTATCCCCATATGATGCTCTTCTTTGATTGTCCGGCAACCAGTATTACAAAGCGCTTTAGTGTAACATACACAGCACTTTCCCCAAGGCACATGGTGGTAGTGACTGGCTCTGAAAGGTTTCCAGCCTCATTCATATTCAGCGAAAAAGGGATTATAGACAGAGAGAGCAGCCAGAAGGCAGTTGCAGTATGTAAGGCTAGAGAAAAGAGTGTTCTGTATCAGGGTGTTGTAGTTGAGATAAAGCAAAGTGGATGATTTTGAGATATTTTAGGGGTAGAATCATAATAGTCAAGACATGAATTCCCATCCAGAAAAGGAGAATTAAGTCGAAAAATCATAATAGTCAAGACATGTATTCCCATCCAGAAAAGGAGAATTAAGTCGAAATGTCTGGGACCGATATTTAGTTACGTATCAATATGGCCACATTGTTAAAATATTGAAATCTTCCATATTGTGTGGTAAATTAAATTGCTATAGCCCTGAGCCCTCTGAATGCCTCCCTTCCCTGGGATAGCCTAGAAAGCTCCATGATCCAGCAAAGGGTACATATGCCAAGCAGGAGGTCTCTGAGATCCTGTTCCAGCATTATTGCTAATGTCTGTTCTGATTGGTCAGTGCTCATGCTGTGCTGGTGGTTAATTCTTTTGAATGTCACCCCTGAAAACGTACGCCATGGAAGACAGATAACTTTAGTCTCTGGGTGCTCCTCAACTCCACCTACAGCTTGATTCGAATGTTCCTATGTGTCTCTGATCTCCTCAACCAGGAGCACCACTGTGAGGCACCACTCATAGAGGGTGGCCTCAGATATGATAGACAGCTAGATTCAATAGACCAGATGTTGGGCCACGAAGTTGCTTGATATAACTGATTTTTATCATCAACTAAGTAGGAGCCCTTTGTCCATATATACAAAACAGGACACGTGCTCCCTCCTGCCCTGGCCATCTCTCTTCTTAGTATTGATACTCTCACTGGATGATCCAAAGGCTCTAGTGACTTTAACATATGAATGACTGAATCCTCAACGTGCACCTCTAACACGGATTACTCTCCGGAATTTGACTTGTATAATGGAGTTTCCACCTAGATATCTGGATCTAAAAAGGGCTCATTGTTTCTTTACCAGTCAGTCTGTCAGCTCTGGCTTTTGCTTTGCTTGACACATGCCAGATTGGAATGATGGTTCATTAGTTCCACCTCCTTTCTGATGAGAGTCTCAAAGTAATCTTTGTAAAAAGGGAGGAAAAGCAAACACAATTTTTGTCAGGACTGTCAAAGCTCTAACGTTAAAACCCACCATCCAATCGTGCTGATCCTTAACCTCCATGGAGCTCAGATCTTCACAAAGCTCCTGGCATCATCTCAATCAAGAAGGGCAAACGGTGTAGCTTAGTTTATAGACACATCTTGGCCAATGCAAGTAGGCAGAAACATTATCTGGCTTGTGCCATATTCCCTACTGTCTTCCAGTGAGTGGTGAATATAGATTACTAGACAACTTCCAGGATAGAAGAGTCATCAACTACTCTATCATCTTTGACATCAAAATGACACCTTAATTTAGATACATTTTATTTATGTGAGCTCAACTAGCCTTGGAGGTCCTAAACTACCAGAAATGATAGCACTTCTGGTTGAACGCTAACAAATGTTTTTAAGACTTTGACCATGCCATATTCTCTTCAACAATGTATCTGCATGTGCCAAAGTATCAGTACCCTTTAAGAGGAACTACCAGACCGGTCAAGGAAATGCAGACATTAATGGAACTTACTAGACATTACTGGCAGCATTTTGCATTACTTCACCCTAATCACCCCAAGGACCTGAACAACAACAAGAGATTTTTCAGTTCCAGCTACAGCTATAATCTTTCAGAAGCCAGTGATCCTCCAATCGTAGGTACTCTGCACCTATCCAGTGACATTTGTTGATTCCACCAACATCACAGACTAATTCTCACCCAGAGGGGTAGAATTTCTGCCTATACTCAATACTCTTGGAGTCTGCTCTCAACAGAAGTTGATTACCTTGCATAGAAATGAGAGCTATTAGCTATCTAAACTGTCTTTGAGACACAGAGATACCATCTCCAAGAGATGGTACTGCTTGCTGGTACACACAAAAGCTACAGAGCCTGAAACACATCCCATAGCAGGTGAGTCAGGCTGCCTCAGTGTCATCAAGCAAATCTTACTCCCAAGCATTTGAACTTCACAGAAGTCTAACCACAGATAATAGTAAATAGCAAATGAACACTTCTAAGCAAGGTCCTAACCTAACAGGTCCTAACCAAGCTTCAGAAGGTGACATTGAAAAAAATTAATTATTAATTATTGAAAAGATAGATTCTTTGTAATTCAGAAAAACCTCTTTCAAGAAACATGGCTAAATACATAAAGCTGAGTCACAGATAAATTACTTTTAAATTTTAAAAAAAGGCTTCTAATAAAAATAAAACAAATTAAATTCTCTTACCTGCTGAACTAAACTCTGCAAAGATATCTCTATTTGTTTGAGGCTTCCCATCTGGATCAATGTCCATGATGGTACGCCACAACTCAGAGAATCTAGCTCGTTTTTCTTTGGGCATATATATTCCATGCCATAGTGCTTTCAACATGTAGTCAATATTGATCAGAATTTGCCCAATTCTGGTATCATAATAAGCTGGAGGTAATTGACAAGAAGAACTCTGATCATAATTAGCTTCTAAACTGATTGAAGGAATTTGATTTAAGCAATAAATTCCAACAGCCAATTCCCTTATGATTTGATGGACTTCTCTATAGTCTAAGAGGGCAGTAGGGTCTACAGGAGTCAGTAGGATTGCAGTGGAGAAGGCTACATTATTTATTTGACTCATAATTCCACACGGGATGTCTAGTTGAGAGTGGACATCTTCTTTGGCAGACAACCAGCTAACTAGTGCAGTAGTCAGCAACTCTTGTACTTCACTCCGATCATATTTTTCAAAAAAAGCAGAAGCATTTCTCTGTACTGCTAAATTCTCCAGGTAAGTTTCTTCATCTTGAATTTGATCAAATCTAGGTGCTCCTTTTTTGGGCAATCTTAACATTTCTAATTAATTCTAGTGTGTCCTTTTTGAAGTTTCTGCAATGAATAAAAAGGAAAAGCAATAAAATTTACCATAGTAATGAAGCTGAATTTCTCAAGAAATAAATCTGTACCTTTCATCTTTATCATGTTGTTTCATGGTCAACCACTATATTTTTTCAATTAAAAATTCTTTTTCAATTAAAAATTAAAAAAAAATTTTTTCAATTAAAAAAATTTTTTTAAATGACATACACTATATTTGTTTCAGGGGTACAACATAATAATTTGATATATGTATATATTTTGAAACGATCACCATAATAAATGTAGTTAACATCATCACCATACATAGTTACAGAATTTTTTTTGTGATGAGAACTTTCAAGATTTTATTATCAACTATAGTTGCCATGCTATACATCACATCCCCAAGACTTACTTATTTTATAACTGAAGTTTGTACCTTTTGACCCCCTTCACCCATTTTGCCCACCTCACCCCCTGCCTCTGGCAATCACCAATCTGTTCTTTTATCTATGCTTGGGTTTTTCCTTTTTTTGGTGATTTTCCATAACCACTATTTATTGAGCATCTACTATTTGCCCAGCTCTTTATATACAATATTTATTTCATTTAATTGGCCCCTCTGTATAGTGGTTCTCAAAATCTAGCCTGTGTTGAAATCACCTGCGGCTTGTTACGACAGACTGCTGGATCCTACCCTAGAGTTTCCGATCCAGTTGGTTGCAGTGGAGCCAGAGAATTTCCGTTTCTGAAAAAGTTAGATGCTGCTCGGCGAGATAGGCGCTGGGAGCCCCACTTTATAGACGCAGAAACGAGACTAGGAAGGTTACAGTATAGGCCTGAGGTTTCACACCTTCAGAATCAGAACCATCCCAGGTCTGTCCATCCTCAAGTTCAAGACCTATGCCCACTGGACACGGGAAAAGGGAAGGGACAAGGAAAGGGAAGAAACCAACTCTGAGATTATGGTTTGCTTGTCCAGGAGAGGGGAGCTGTGTCCACGCCGGTCCTTGGAGTATTCCGGGGGCCGAGGACAATGGTTGTTTTGAATGACCGGTCTCTCGTTGGTCCCGAAGCCAACGTCAGGAGCCCCGCGTGGGCGAGGGCGAGGGTAGCCGCTGCAGGGAGGGCTGGGAGGGGCTCTCCTAAGCCGAGGGCCTGGGGAGACCTGCTAGCCCCACGCGGCCTCCAGGCTCTGCTGGGAGCCCGGGCCTTTGCTGAAGTCCCGCCGCTCCGGCGCGGGCCGAAGCCGTTGGTACCCGGGGCCTGGGACGGCAGGGTCGCGCCGCGAGGGGGCGCACCTGTGCTTCCGAGGGCGGGGCCTCCCGCCGGTGCCAGGGACGCTCGCCGAGGCTTAGATTCCTCCAAGGCAGATGCCCCACTCCGCCCCCACCCCTCCCCTTTAGAACTCAGTCGGGACTGCGGCTCTGCGAACCGTGCATCTCTGTCATTTCCTACTTTCACTATTTGTCTACGAGAAAGCACAGAAACAGAGCGGCGGAGGAGAGGGCCCCAGGCTCTGATGTAGTCCTGAGGTAGAATCCCACCTCCATCATCAGTTACCCAACAAACATTTATGGAACGCTTGTTATAAGCCAGGCACTGGGGGACGCTGGAAAAGGGCAGCTGTAAAATCCCAAGGAGCTTACAGTTACGCAATCATACAGCTGCATTTAAACAGTACCATAATGTAAGATGTAATGACAGCACATGAAGGAAAGCTAACCTTCAAGGGAAAGGCTGCCCTGAGGAAGTGATCTTTTAAGCTGAGCCTGAAGGATGAGAAAGAGCTATCCAAGCAGAGTTGGAGAAGGAGCTTTCCAGGCATAGCGAACAACAGGTGATGAAGAACTGAGCTGAGGAGAAGCTGAAATTTTTGAGAAACTGAACAAAACTGCATAGAGAACTTAAGAGATGTGGGCACAAAAATAGGATGAGGAGGTAGGTGAGGGCCAGACTATGCAGGCTGCTGAGTTAAAGATTTTGAACTTTATTCTAAGAGTTTACGCTACATTGATGGCAGTAGAGGGCAGGTGCAGGCTTGAGTGGTGGTGGTGGTGATGGAGGGCTGTGGATGGCTTTGAGAAATGAGATGGCCTACTGGGAACAGATCGAATAGTGGCAGAGTTTAAAAAGAAGGTGGTCATCCAGGTGACACCTCAATTTCTGTCAGGAGCTATGGGGGATCAGGGCAAGATTAAGAGTTCAGTTGTACCTGTGAGAGAACCAAGTAGAGATGTCAGATGTGCCTTAGATATATAGGTCTTAGCTAAAAATGGCAGCTTGGGTTAGATGTATACACTCCGGCAGGCTTAGGGTAAACGAAGCCAGGGGAGTGGCTGAAATCACCACGGGAGAGAATAGATAATTGAGAACCCAGGATGAAGATCCGAGAAATTTAATATGTAAAGGTCAGGTGGAGAGGGTGGAGGCAGGAAAGAATACAAAAAGCGAGCAGTCAGGAGAGCAGGAGGAAAGCCAAGATTGGTCACAGAAGCCAAGAGAAGAGAATGGCCAACTTCACTGGATGCTGCTCTAGGTCAAGGGAGATAAGAACTGAAACTTTTCCCTGAATTTAGCAACAGGGAGGGTTCTGGTCACTGTTTGAAGGCAGAATTTCTCTTATTCCAACCATGTCACTACCTTAGCTGCTGTGGAGGTAGTGAATATTAATAAATTTGTGATTGCTCTCCCAGATCAAGAGATGTCAAAAAGTCACTGCCTTCTTTAAGAGAGCTGCATGTTTGCACTTACGAAGTACGAGCAATGTATGTAAATTCCTAAAATTTCTTTCCCACTATAATTAAAAGAATCAAAGTATGTCCAGATCCAGAAAGGGTGTCAAACCTAATTGGGGATAGATCCAAAATGTGACCCTGCGTTATGGTGGTCACGACTGAATATTGTGGGTGGATGTCAGGATGGAGTGAAGTTGAGTGACAAGGTGAAAAGGTGGAAAGGGTGAGTGTGGGTGGGAGGTAAGAGATGGTAAGTACAGGAAGATGTAGGACCAAGGATGTGCATTTTAAATTGGTATAGACTAGAACATTTTAAATGATTATACGAAGGATACTATAAAGAGGCTGAAGATACTAGAGAGACAAGTGTAAGGTTCCTGAAAGGCAGGAAGGGTTGGGATACAAAGAGGTGGAGGCACAGCCTTTTTGATGGATGGATGCATATATTTCTCTTTCTAAAGGCAAGAAGGAAGAAAAGGATGAGTGCACACACAGGTAAGTTAGAACTTTTGGTGCTGGAAAGCTGAGCAGTTCTTAGCTGGATGACTTTGATTTCTCTGTGAAAAGCCAAGGTCATGAGCTGAGAATGGGGAAAAAAGAGGGAGGTTCGAGATCTGTGGGACAGGAGAATATTTAAAATAGTCTTCAGAAGTTCTCAGAGTGGGACAGTGAGCTGCCTAAAGAGATGTACCACATGTCTCTCAGGAATGTGAACCTCAAACAAATTGTTTAGCTTCTCTAAACCTTAGTTCTCTTATCTGTTAAACAACAACAGTAACAAATTGAGTTATTTCTGGATATAGCTACCATGAAGAGTCAATAAAAGCTGCCTTCTTTTAGTGCTGCTGGTGGGAAATTACCATGTAAGAGTTCAAAACAATGTTAATACCACAGTTTAAAATATCCAGGTTGTTCTTTCAAGTATAATCTCTTTCTCTGGGGTATCAATTTGATTAAATTGGTTGTATTACGCTACAAAGTAAAAATCCACATAATGAATTTTATAGCCACATTATACAATAATAAAGCAGCAGAGTATTTTTTTAAATCATCATTCAGTAAATCCTGTTACACTGTGAAATATTACGTTTTAATCTCTTTTTCAACAGAAAGGTTTTCTAAGGAAATGACTTGGAGCCTTCCACATTTATCAGATGCCTTTTCATTATTCTTTTCCAGTTTTGCAATTCTGGATCCAAATTGCATGGCCCGTTTTGGCAGAAGAGCAGAGGTTGTTAGACCAAGTTCCACTGCCGCAAGACGCAAAATTAGTTTTTCACCAATTCCACGGGATAAAGTCAAGTTTGCCTTTTCCCAAACCGGTAGGGAATTTAGAAAGGAGACAACATTTTCATCCAGGAAAGGAAATCTAAAATAAAAAGTATAGCTACTATTAAAGAAAAATATCAATCTGTTATGATTATTTCTTTTGCATTTTCTTCAGTATGTTAATATTTACAGTATAAATTTATTTTTGAGGGCACTATTTTTCTAGATTAAAAATATTCTAGTTATTTATACAATTTTATGGCTAAAATTTAGTCACATTAAAAACTATTTCACAACACTTGTCTAATTTTAATACATATGCTAAAATATAAAGAAATTTTCCCTCAATAGATAAACAAATTAAGTCTATGATGTCAAGAAATTATTTCAAATTGTTTCACAAGAAATCTCTGGAGATGCCTTGAAAATAAGCATGGTCTTGAGTTAATTATTCAATCTGTGTCTGCTCTTTACTGTCTAAAGATATTGAACTTTAGGGATACGAAACCAATACAGAAGGGCTCTACTCTCCTGAACTTGTGAAATATTTACTCATGGCAAAACTTTATGGTATCAAAATTATAATTACATTTAAACTGCTTAAATGGTGACAAAATATTAGATTAAAAAAAAACTTTCTGCTCTAATTTTCTAGCAAATTCTGTTCTTTTTTTCATTTAAAATACTCTAATCTCACCCCCTTCCTTCCCAATTCCTCAAAATGCAAAACAATTACACTAGTATTTCTATTTCATTACATTTCATTCTAACTTAAGTAGAAAGATCAGAAAGGGTAAAGGCATTTGTTATACAAAATATTTTATAAAAATGAATTAATTGTGAAAGCAAATTTAAATAAGAGAAGCTAATAGATTACAGTTAATATGTATGCCAAAATCCATAATAAATCAGTTTAAATCTAGCCACTATAATGGTAGTTGTTAAATTACAATTCTGATTTGCTGTTTTAAACATCCTTCACATCCATTTTTACCCAAGGATGTCAAGGGGGGGGGGTCTTTTTTTTGGCTGTACCGTGCGGCATATAGGATCTTAGTTCCCCAACCAGGGATCGAACCCACGTCTCCTGCAGTGGAAGCATGGAGTCTGAAACCACTGGACCGCCAGGGAAATCCTGGGGGTCTTTAGAATTAACTGCTTTTACTGAATAAAATAAATTCCCTTTTCTCTGACCTAGGTGAAATAATGGACTGAATTTCTCTTTCTCTCTCCCATACACATATACCCTTCAAAAGGAAAACATTTTACACACATTGTATTGTTGCATTACTTATTTCTTTATAATGAAATTTTGAAAATTATGATAATTTTACATGTCAGAACTGGCAACACAGGAATGACAAGGTAGAGACAAGAAACAATGAAGTCTCAGAGTTCGTGTATTATGATGCTCCAATTCCCACGAAGCTTATTTGGACTCCTTGTTCTTGCACGCTCGTACCCTTGTAATAAAACCATCACTTAATTAATTAAGCTACTTGAACAAATTTCTGCTTTTTATAATTAAATGAAACATCTCCTTTTATCCTGAATGCTTTAAAAAGTTGTATTCAAGCACTTGTTTACTATCATCAAAAATATGTTGTAAGTAAACACAAACCCCTAAGGTTAAAAAAGAATATACACATGAAAGTGGCTTGATCTCTGAAACTTTTAGGTAATCCGCAACATATGACTAAACTGTGTTCAAAAACATATGACAGAGGGGAATCCAGTACCAGAACGGAACCACCATTTAAATCAGTATGGATCTATACAGGCACACCTTGTTTTATTGTGCTTCATAGATACTGCCATATTTATTTATTTTTTTTTACAAACTGAAAGTTTGTGGCAACCCTGCAATGAGCAAAGTCTATTGGTGGTGCCATTTTCCCAACAGCATTTACTCATTTCACATTTCTGTGTTACATTTTGCAAATGCTCGCAGTATTTCAAAATTTTCATATTTGTTATGGTGATATGTGATCAGTGATCTCTGATGTTACCTTGTGATTGCTTTTTGTTTTGTATTTTTAAATTAAGGTATGTACATTTTTTTTTTAGACATAATGTTGCTGCATACTTAATACAGTACAGTGTGAACATAGCTTTTCTATGCACTGGGAAACCAAAAAATTCACGTGACTCGCTTTTTTGCGGTGATCTGGAACTGAATCTGCAATATCTCCAGGTATGCCTGTACATACAGAAATGTCTGTAGAGACAAAGTCAGGCTCTGTAACATTGGAGGAGAAAGCTTGGGAGTAGGACTATGCCCTTATTGGGAGGAAAGCAAACATCTGAAACAAAACAAAGCCCCTTAAACACCTTCTCTCAGTATTTCATTACCTCAAGTTTTACAGTCTTTCACTGTAGTCTTAAAAGCAATCATGTCATTGTATCATATTTGAAAATTACTGAAAATCCATTTCTTGGAGAATGAGTTCTGGAAAAACTGTTCCTCTGGCTCTTCTCCAGCTTTGCTTCTGACCGTGTTTGTAATATAAAGCCAAGACATTGTTGCTACTGTTATTCATTTGAACAAGTCTCCAAAGAAAAAGGAACCTAAAAATCTCCTTTTACAGTCTATTGTCTTTACAAGATTACCCCAAAACCCTCAGATAGATAATAGGAATTACCTTGCTTCTTTTCCATGATCACCAATAACTCTGTCATCACGACCAAGATTTCTAGAAGAAATTCGACCCAGTTCCATCTCGATTTCCTTATTCAGTCCTTCCAGCCCGTGTGTCTGGAAGCAGACTCGATGACGAGAATAACCTGCGAGCTGCTCATCTGCACCAATTCCAGTAAGAACTACCTAAAAGGTTTAAAGAAATCCATATAAAAAATGTTATCTACTATACAATAAGGAAAATAACTAAGATAAAAGTCAAGCTTAAAAAATGATAACCCCAAAGATAACATTTTCAGAGAAGAGCCATAAGGCAAAGTCAAAAAATAGTAAAATAGGCCCAATTTTTACAAAGTCATATATTTTGTGTTATAGTTTAAATGCAACTGAAATACGCTATATTCTTGCAACTTAAATGCTAAAAGCTTTAAGGGTCAAAGTTAGGTCTCAGAAATCCTGAGTAGAAATACCGTGTCATACCTTTGCACTACTCTGATATGGTTTTGCTTCATCTTGGGTCACTAACCAACCAACTCCTCTAGAAGCAAACCAGACTGCACAGCCAATGCTGTCATCCAACACTGTATCCAAGGGCTGAATTAAGTGGGATATTCGAGTTCGTCTTAATCTTTGCAGTTCTTCCAGAGAAACATTAATTTCAACAAAATTCCAAATCCGGGAAGGGTTGGCAGCTTGTAGTTCCTTTAGCCCTGCTCTTCCTGTGATTCGATCTGGTACGTTGAATTGCTCACCAGGATTAGCAGCAGCAGCAGCAGTGACATTTTTAGAGGATTCTTCAGAGCGTTTTTCACAATTATTTTTCTCTTTTCTCCCTTTTTTGTTAAAACCAGCTGGTATGGTCTTTTCTTTAGTCATGAAAGCCACATTAAGAAGATCAATTGGTTCATCTAAAGGAATATGACGGTCAGCAAGCACTGCGATAACCATGGAATCAATTCCCCCAGAAAACAGGATTGCAACATTTGCTTTCCTATTACTAGTATTCAAAACTTCACTTTGTGTCAGGTTTTCATCCCTAGGTAAACACAAGACACGTCTCTTGACTGCGATACTCAGGACATCAATGAACTGCTGAACTACTTCCTTCATGTGTCCATCAGTAAGAAAGACCTGAAGGGTCTCTCTTGACGGTGGGACGCTGGAAATGCTACTGCAATGGATCTCAAATGTGGCTTGTGGCAAAATCATATTTAAAGGGACAACAGGTTCTTTAAGACACAGTTTGGCTTCATTTGTTGCCACTGATACAAATGTTGGCAAATCTGCTGAAATTTGAGTTAGGCTATTAACACATTCTTTGATAACATCCTCCCTAGAGTTATATTTCCAAGGATACAATTTTAAAACAACAGATTTGGAAATGGAAGTAGACTTTAGATCAATTCTAAAAATTCCAGATGCTGGAACTTCTTGCCACTGATTGGCCACTCCAGATGTTTGGGCGCCAATCGAAGAGAGGCAGAAACTCTTGCCCCAACTACTAAAATGCCAAAGCAAGCTACGACGGCCAAAAAAATCCCTACCAAACCACAAAGAATGACTAGATGCTTGATAATATATAAAAGACCAAGGACCTTGGACTTTTGAGAAGAGTAACAAAATATCAGATTCATTCTTACAAGAGGAAAGATAATTAAACATTATTTGGGTATCATTCTCTTCAGCTTCAACCTTTATTCCACTAAAGACTTCTCCATTCCACAGGAATACATTGCCTCTTTCATCTTCAACAGGCTGGGCAGTCAACACACCTCTTAAGTGAAGGACATGACCAGAAAATAAACACTGGTAGTTAATATTAGACTTTAACAACTGTTTACTACTATTAGGTCCCCGCCGTTTAAGATTACACAGTAAATCCTCTTTCAAATCTTTGTTGAAATGCTCAACAGAGAAGCTTACTGTACAACAAATGCCACACATTGCTATGCAAAATCAAGTTGACTATTTCTTGATTTTGGTCTTCTCTGAGTTTTCTATTTCTTGGTATTCTTTTCTCAGCTCATCCAATGTATCTGTGGGGGAAGGGAGAAGATATACTAAGTGAAATAAAAATTCTTGAACCTTTACCTAGTAATTCAAAGGGCAAAACAGGTTATTTTCCAAGATCAAAACATATATGTACTATGTTAGTTTGAATAATAATTTACAACAGGCTTCTAATGAAGAATGTTTAGTATTTAGGGAACTCGTTTCTGTTTGTTAAATGCTTATTTTGACCCAGGCATGGGGCTATGCACATTAAATATACATATTATTTTAGTTAAATCCCGTAAGACTTTGGAGGCTCAAAGTGATTCACTCAAAATCACAAAGGGAGAAAGTGGTAGAACAATATTTCATACCTAGATCTGTCTAAAACGCTAAAGCTTACGTTATTATCGCTTCCTAACACATCTTATATTTTTTAAATTTGATTTTATTTTTACTGTTGACTTATCCTTGGAAGGCTAACTTGAAAAAAACCAAACTATTGCATTAATTTTATTAACAGGTATACCACCATCCCATCTTTAGATATATGTTTAAACATTCAGATGTAGATATATGTTTAAACATTCAGATGTAGACAGTATAATTTAGGCACCATCATGAATTTCTACAGAAAGCCCACAAAAGAATTTGTGTGTTTCTATATAATGTACCAAAAACACTTACTTTTGCTTTCCGAAAGCATTTCTGTTCGGTCTGCAAGAAAGAATATGTCGCTGTTCTGTTGCTGCCTATATACTTTCTGCAAAACATAATTTAGTCTAATATCATGATTTATTCTAAAAAGTAATGTCAAAACTCTGAACCCTATTATTGCTTATTCTTGAACTTCAGTAACATGTTCAGAACAATACCTTAGCAAATACAGATAAACAGAACTCATCCATTATCCAACTATCTAGAAATTGCTACCATTAACACTAAGGTAAAACTCTTTCTTCTCTGCATATACTATAATACCATTTTTCTTTAGTAATATTTCAGTTTATTTGGTCATTTTGTGTTACCAACTTTTCACTATTATAAATCAACGCTGAGATGAATGTCTCTGTACCTAAATTTTTTTGCACTCTCATGATACTTTCCTAGGTATCAATTCCTATAAATAGAACAGCTGGATCAAAGTGTTACATAGCTTTAAGACTTTGATACATTATGCCAGTTTGCCCTCTAGAAAAGTTTGTATCAATTGTACCGTACCTGTATCAGAAATGTCTAACATGTCAGTTACCAAGTAATCTCTACAATGCTTTAAAGGGCTCAAATCATTTAACTTTAAAATATATGTTTTGGCAGTATAACGACCCATGAAACAGTAGCTTGCTTGTTTGTGAATACATTAATGGAAATGGAGTTAAATAACCATGTTAAAGATTTGGAAGCTTTGAGTAAAAAACCCGGGGTGGGGGGGCTGGAAGGAAGGGGAAGCATTTATCTTTTTTTTTTTTTAAACAATTATTCATTCACTTGAATAGTTTCTACTCTTCTCAATAGATTTAAAGTTCATTTATTTCAAAAGAAAACACCAATTCAAGTATAAAATACATACCTTTAGTGACTATGGCTGCAAGATAACATAGTACAATTAGTATCATTTGGTTCAAAGGTAATGTCAATTGCATATGATGGGGAAAAGATTATCAACAGCTATGCTTAATATGTAGATAACTATATATGATATATATTAAAAAATCACGGATACTTCACTTTTGCAATTTAACTAAAAAGATGCTGAAACCTTGTAAATTTTAATATAATATAAATCTTATATGTAGTTCTTATAAGTTTTGTATGTAGTTAATAAGATATAATCAAACCCTGCCACATACTGTTTGGAATAACTCTAATAACTCACCCTGTTCTTCTTCAGGTTAGAAAGTTCATCCACAACAATTTTTTGTTCTTTAATCTATTAAAATAAGAAAACATTCTTAAATCAGAGGTTATCAAAGTATGCTCAGTGAGGGCCCTTTAAAATTAAAGACATGGGATAAGTATTGATTGTCCAAATGGGCAGTCTGTGAATATACAGATTCTTTTCAACAGCAGCTGTGTGGAAGTGCAGGTGGGGGAAAGCTGAGGGAAGAAACAATGATTAGACTTACAAAGCGTTAGACGGCTCACTGAGCCCAGACAGGGTGTTGGTAACCAGCATTCATATTCAGGCAAGAGCCATAGTTACTAAGTAAGATTTACGTCTTTTATTTAAAATAGAGGACGTACCAAAAAAAAAAAAGACAGTATGCACCAAATCCCAAAAGTAATACCAATTTTTCAATGATTTCTTTTAAATTATATTTTAGCTTTAAAAAAAAATACCAAATGGAATGAAGAGTGGGTTACTCCCCCCCCCACCGCCCCCATTCCCGTACTTTTCATGATTTATGTACTAAATGGTACAGCTAGACATTCAGAGGAAGCAAGTAGCAGTAAGTGCCCTACCTGGGGTAGTACGACCCATCACTTTCCATCTTTGCTTTACATCTCAAAGGTTAGCACAGGGCTGGCACTGTTGAACTAGGTCTCTCTTTTTATTAGTAGAAGAGGGCTCAACTAAGTTTCTTTTAAACTCTTTTCAGTAAAGGTAGCTATATTGTGAACATGACTGATTATATAGTATCACTAGAGCCTCTAAAAGCATATTTTATAATTTTGGCCTACCTCGGAAGCCTCACAGATCTGTCATACATCAGTATAAGTGGCATGCTATGGTAGTAATCAGAGTGGGCTGTGTGTGGTTTGAAAATTCATTCCTCACAGATGTGTACCCTTCTGCTCTCCAGCTGACAGTCACTGTAGTAACTGACTAGAGATTGAGTTGAATTCCAAGATTGAATTTGTATAACCTCCTGGAGGCTTATGTTTGGATTTTTTTTTTTGGCTGAATTGGGTCTTCGTTGCTGCGTGCGGGCTTTCTCTAGTTGCGGCAAGTGGGCTTCTCACCGTGGTGGCTTCTCTTGTTGCGGAGCGTGGGCTCTAGGCTCACGGGCTCAGTAGTTGTGGCACACACGCTTAGTTGCTCTGTGGCATGTGGGATCTTCCCGGACCAGGGCTCGAACCCGTGTCCCCTGCATTGGCAGGCAGATTCTTAACCACTGCGCCATCAGGGAAGCCCGGAGGCTTATGTTTGAACAGCACTTTCCCATTCATTTTAGGAATGGCAGGTATACTTTAGTACTTCAGACAAGGAAACTGTGATAGAGGGATTAGAGACTTGCCCAAGATGCCACTGTCAGTTTGGGACAGAACCAAAGTATTATCTAGGACATCTATTACCTCAAAGGCTATAGCCATCTTCATCTCAAATTTATTTTTAAAGTTTGTTTGTTTTTTTTTTCCTGCTTATGGCAGTTAAGATTTATATTATACTGGCTCCCTTTTGGGGGGGTGGAGCAGAACAGTGATAATCAGATACCTGTTTTAGGAACGTAGCTCTGGCTAAAGTGAAGGACATACTGGAAGAAGGTAACAATGGATGAGGAGAGGCCAGTTAGGAAACCTTTGCAGGATTGCCTACGGTAGATGAAAGTGGCTGGTTTTGGATGGTTAAGAGTGTACATGGTGATAAAGGCACATATTTCAGATGGGCCTCTAAAATAAAACTGATAGAACTTCCTGATGTACATAAAGGTTGGCTCCCACGTTACTGGCATGGACAACTGGATGGATGGTGGTGACATTTTCTGAGACAGAGAATACAGGCAGCAGATCTAAGGTGAGCAGTATTTCTAAAAGTATTAAAAGAATACATAGAAAAAAACCAAACCAGGCTCCTCCTCATTAGGGAGGATGCCCACACCCTTTCTCTCTGGGTGTGCATCTCTGCCTTGCTTCTATCTTAACTAAACAAACTTTCTCTGTGTGCTCTCCCACTGTGCTATGTCTCTAATAATAAACTTTGTACCTATTTTTACAGTTTTGCCTCCATGAGAAACACATTTTTCACTGGGGGTAAGAACCAGGGATTGTGGTGGCCAGGATTTCTGGTTTTCTTCCAGGCTACCCAGGTTCAATTCCTGGGCAGGGAATTAAGATCTTGCTTTGTGCCATCACTCACTGCCGCCTCTCCGAGATCAGATGGTGCTGAAACCTGGGAGCTGAAGATATAAAGAAGCTCTTCTCCTCAAGTTATTTATGGTTTACAACAATTTGGTAATTTACACCTATGCGTAAAATTAAAACATTTATCTTTCTCTCTACCTGCTCCCTCCTGAGATTGGAAACTCTTAGGTTCCCAGTAGCATTATCAGCTCCTCTACGCTGGGAACAATTAAATCATACTAAGGATAATCAGTCTAGTTACACTAAAAAATTGGGGCAAATGCCTTATGAACAATGCCAATATATAATTTCCCTGAAAGACAAGGATTGGTACAGAATAGACTAAGTCAGATAACCTGGGTATATACTGGGCAACACCTAATGGAAGTTCTTGACTTAAATTCTTACTTATGACCTTACTAGTACTGCTAGCTATATTGTTTTCTATGTTGCCTGTTTTACAAAATTGTTGCTTATTACATTACCAAATGTGTGACTGAGCCTCTGATAAAATGATGATACATAGTTCCATATGAGATCAATGACTGTAATAGTGTAACTCTAAATATGGGAAGAAGCAACAAGAGGGAATATTTATCTGGACCATAAGGGATTAGTAAGACAGGTGGTCCAGAGGTTTTTGGCTACTGTTAACAGGGCCTAGTCCAGTAACACCACATTGAGTGGCCTGTCAACGAAATCTTTGCCAGACCCGGGAATGAGCATTCCTAGCACTGTGGGACGAAATAGTCATGAAATGCCCCCAAAACCATGGTTAAACTTATGACCATGAAGAGGCCCTGCCGACTGGTAACTGACCCTTGCCAGCTACCTCTACAAGGACTAAATCATGGCCACTGCAGCTGCTGACCTTCAACACCCTCCTGAAAGGAGTTCAGGGTGGAGATGAGAAATGAGGCACTCTGGGGGACTTCCCTGGTGGCGCAGTGGTTAAGAATCCACTTGCCAATGCAGGGGACACGGGTTCAACCCCTGGTCCGGGAAGATCCCACATGCCTCGTAGCAACTAAACCCATGCTCCACAATTACTAAGCCTGCACTCTAGAGGCCATGAGCCACAACTACTGAGCCTGCGTGCTGCAACTACTGAAGCCTGGGAGCCTAGAGCCCATGCTCCGCAACAAGAGAAGCCACTGCAGTGAGAAGCCTGCGCACCGCAACGAAGAGTAGCCCCTGCTCGCTGCAACTAGAGAAAGCCCACGCGCAGCAACAAAGACCCAACACAGCCAAAAATAAATAAATAAATATTTTTAAAAAAAGAAAAAGAAATGAGGCACTCTGTGCTCTGGGAAAGACTGGTAGGACAGCCCTGCAGATAGTCAGATATTTTCAGAAAAAGATTTTATGAGCCCAAATTCTTACATCTTCTCATACCTAGGAAAACACTAACATCATTAATGGTAACATCTGCTTTGGCTATTAAGGAGAAAATTTTCAGACCAATAGCACCTGTTATCTATGTGTTAATACCACCTTAAAAGTTAAAACCTACTTAAATGAAACTAGACAACTGGCTACCTGGCTACAAGTCACCTCAAAGCGTCAGGTCCAGACTGGGTTTCAGGCTTTATCTCCTGAAAAGAAATGAGATCTATTTTGTCTATTAATGTTCAGGTTGTCACTCCTCCAACTACTAACTAGGTCTGTCACATCTACGTCAATAACACTGGGTTAGTAGAAAAAGACATCAAAAAGTTATATGACCGTGCTCGATGGCTTCACTCCTTTGGACAGGGTAACCCAAGTGCTGACACTATCTGGACTACAGTTAAAGTAATGCTATCAAATGTAACCTGGTTCTTACCCTGCTTGGGCCCCTGGTTACAATAATTCTTTTACTGATCTTTGGCCCCTGCCTTTTATTAATCTACTTGTCTAGTTTGTTCTTTCTAAGGACACAATGGTGTCCCAGACAAGATGACAGTGATGCAGATTCCAGCCACTCCTTGGAATACCAACAGAAGTCAATGGCCCCCTTAATGAGACAGAACGAGAGCTCTGTGACCCCAACTAGGTAGGGTCTACGAGCCCCCTGTCAGCATGAAGAAGCTGCAGAAGACAGACCTTTGCCCGTCAACCTCCCAAAAAAGATGTATTGGGGTTCACATCTCTCAGGGGGAATTTGAGGCAGGAGATAGATGGGCTCCAGGCTAGACATTTACAACTGGCCTCCCATTCACATTTCCTGGAGTGAGAAGAAGATGGGCTCCAGACCGGACTTAATTACCAGCTCCCTTTTTACATTTCCCGAAGCAAGAGACAAACGGGCTCCAGGACTACATATTTATGACCGGATTCTTGTCTATATTTCGAGATCTGCACCTCAATATAAAAACCAGCAACAAAAATAGAGTAAATAACTGGACATTGGACATTTTTATGGCAGGGACAGAGTGGGACAAAACCCTGTGAAAAGATCAAGAGGTCAGACATTTCCCATCCTTGGGGCAAGGGGAACATTGCACATGCGCAGAAAGGCTCCTTGGGGGTCAAAAAGGAAAAAGGAGGGGACACCACCCCATAATATGTGATGGCCGTCCCATAGGCCTCTGGGCTGTAATCCATCTTGGAAAAAAGTTGCGCACGCATGTTGGGGAGGATCCTAGGGCAGGGCAGGTGTGGAAAAAGAAACCAGATAATGAGCCAAAGGTAAACAAAGACCTGGCAGAACTGCCCTATATAAACGACTTCACCACCTCTTTACTGCGCTCCTCCTCATTACGGGGGGGGACATCTACACCCTTGTTCTCCGGGTGTGCATCTCTGCCTTGCCTCTACGTTAACTAAACCGTTTCTCTGTGTGCTCTCCCACTTGTTGTTGTGCTATATCTCTAATAATAAACTTTGTACCTGTTTTGTTTTTTTTTAAGAAAAAAGCTATTATGAATCTCAAAGACATTATGCTGAGTAAGAGACGCAAACGCCATGATTTCATCTACATGATGTTCTGGAAAGGATAAAACTATCGTGATGCAGAGCAGATCAGGGGTTGCCCGAGGTTCTGGGTTGGGGAAAGCACAGCTATAAAGGGAGTCTTTTGGGGTCATGGAACTGTTCTGTATCCCAATTGTGGTGGTGGTCACACAAATTTACACGTGTTAAATTTAGAGAAAAGGAAAAAGGGTCACATTTTACTGTACGGTAATTTTTTAAATAAAACTTTTAAAAATTCATAATTTGAAAAACAAAACAACTAAACCCCCGCCCTACTGCCATCTGGGTCTAATATTGGGGCAAGTTTCAAGGTCTCCCTTTAACCGTAGCTGTCAAAGCAGCGGGACAAAGCCGAGACCGGACCACGCGGCCGCCGTGGATCTTCTCTGGGGGGCGAGCGGCGCCCCGTCCCGAGCCTGGGGGCCTTGTCACCTTGTCCCACACTCACCTTGCTGCTGAGATCTTCCTTGTGCTGGGTCGAGTTGTCGGTAGGGACCAGCCCAGAGCCGTCCTCGGGTCGCGCACCTCGGCTAGGCATCTCCACGGAGCGTCAAATATGCAGGATGCGCAGCCCGGAGAGCGTTCTAGCGGCTTCCAGTCCAGAGCCCCAAAATGTCTGAGCTCCCAGCGGCTCCATCCCCTCCGTTTCCCTTTTCCGTGAGTCCTACCAATGGCGTCTGCGCGCTCACGCTTACGCCTGCGCGCTCACGCTTACGCCTGCGCGCTCACGCTTACGCCTGCGCGCTCACGCTTACGCCTGCGCGCTCACTCTTACGCCTGCGCGCTCACTCTCTTACGCCTGCGCGCTCACTCTCTTACGCCTGCGCAGTTCGGATCGGGCCTGGGAGCAGTTGTACGCGTGCGCACAAATGATTAGTGAGCACGTTACCAGAGCCTGGTTGTGAAATCTGGGAGGTTCCTGAACGGTCCCCTAGTGGATGGGGTGTTGAAACGCTCTTCACCACGTGGCATCCGGTAGACTGTGAGTTATATGCGCCCCCCAGTGGTAAATATAAAGAATAGAAGCGCTGTAGAAATACTGCTTAATATTTATTATCTAGGCAAGAATATGAAGCCAGGCACAAATTTAAGAGCTACGTTGTTGGCAATGGAACTGTGCAGACTAGGTAAAGTTTTTGTTAACTTGTTATTAGGGTTAAAAGATAAATACAGGATTCCCAGTCAAAAATGAATTGTAGGGCTTCCCTGGTGGCGCAGTGGTTGAGAGTCCGCCTGCCGATGCAGGGGACACGGGTTTGTGCCCCGGTACGGGAAGATCCCACATGCCGCGGAGCGGCTGGGCCCGTGAGCCATGGCCGCTGAACCTGCGCGTCCGGAGTCTGTGCTCCGCAACGGGAGAGGCCAAGGCATTGGGAGGCCCGTGTACCGCAAAAAAAAAAAAAAAAGAAAAGAATTGCAGATAAATGAATAAATTTTTAGTATAAGTGTGTCCCATGCAATATTTGCAATATCTCACTCCTATGAGAAAAATTATCCAAAACTTGGAAATAGGCAAGAATTTACCAAGGTGTTCTTTCATAGCTTTGCTGAGCTTGACTTTATGTTGACTGGGCTATTTTATAATTCTGTTGGGGCGGGGGTGGGGGGGTAACAGGTAGATTTTTGTCTGGCTGATATGCAATAATTTGTATCTGATACACCAGATAACCCGACACGTTGTGACTTATTGTTCTGTAAGATATTAAACAGTTTTGCATCTAACTCTGCAATCCTACCCTAATTTTTAAAATGAATATATGTCTACTTTCTCATGTACTCTTAGAATTGGTTTTAGCATCTTACTTGTTCGCTCATTAATTAATGAGTTGAATAAAACTTTGACAAATGTTCATTTTATATTTGCACAGGAGACATGGTTTTCTGTTTTTGAAAATTATACTTTAACGTAGGAAATCTCAAGTTTCCACAGAGATGCTCAAGTGAACTCATGTGATGGAGCCAAACTTTATGGCTAAGGAAGTGTACCTCATGGGTTGTTTAAACCCAGGAATATCTTTTATTGGCTCTTAGAGTAAATCCAAAGCAGTTATAGAACTAACCACTGTCTGTTTTTCCTTTTTACTGATTTTTAAAAAAATATTTGTTTTTGTTTCTGATTTATGCATAGCTAAGTTATTCTGCATTGGTAGCAATGATTGAGAATTTGGTTTTACGGCCTAACCATTTGGTGATACCTGTTGAATGATGGCTATCTAGTCTTTATTAGAAGTGAGATGACAAAGAATCCAGGTTTTTAGTCTTTTCATTTGTCCTTTGTGAGCTCAGATTGATTAAGAATGTGCCCACTGGGAAGAATAGCTTTGATCTGAACTGGTGAATTTTTGTGTGTCTGTGTTTACTTTCAACCTGGGGTTGAGGTTGTAAAGCTGAAGCTATAAGCTTTCTAGGTGTCTGTGTCTATAATTTATAACAGCCTTTATATTTTGCTGAGTAAAAGTAAAATGTTTTCCTACTCTGTAGGGTATTAATAAATTCCATTGTAATGCCTCTTAAATTAAAGGAACTTTGTTCTGATTGGTCTACAGACGTACATATGCACTTGCATAAATCCCCCAAATTAAAAAAAAAAAGCCCAGAATTTCTAATGCTTTATTTAAGTGTGCTAAACTTAAAAAACAAAAAAGTCCTTCTTACAAAAACTACTAGCTTAGAAACATTAGAAGAATCCAAGTTTATATAATTAAGGTGAGTCTTTGGAGAAATCAGCCTGGATTAATAATTTTGGTTTAAGAAAAGAAGGCAATTATATGTCTTTTCTCTGATTTATCAATGTTAAGTAAAATAAATACACATTTTAAGAATAACATGTAGATTTGTTTTCTCATGAAGAGATTAGCTAATCTGAACTTCCTAAACTACTTATATTGATTTACTCATTAAATAAACTAGCATTATTGCTAGAAAATATTTAAGTTTATGAAAAATGTTAATTTGTGTTCACTAAGATAACTTATTAAGACAAACTTTTTATCTCAACAGTAATTATGTTTCATACTCTAAATTTAAATATGATTCCAAAATCCTTAGGTAACTTAAAACCCTAAGATAATATTAAATTAATTATTAATTAATCATTAGATAACTAGCTTATTTTAAAAGTTGGATACTGAAACACTGATTAATAAAAGCATAATTTTAAGTTTATATACTTTTGCTTCTTGCTTTTGTATGCTATAGAATGGCTATCCTTTTGGGTCATGTTAATATACATGTTCATTTTTGCCACTTTCAGAAGGTGTGAAATGAATGTGTGTGGCTGTAGAGACTTGTGTTATGTGGACTTATAAGCTTTATTCATCTGCTAAAGTGCTTGTATATGACAGTTCTCAATAATCTACCTCCAGTTTTCCTATGAAACAGAACTTATTAAATTGGTTAAAAGTTATAATTAATATGACCACATTAAGGGCAGGAATAAGAGAGCATGTAAGGTAATGGAATGAGTCTTGTTTTGAAAGGAAAAAGAGAGTCCTAAAGTGTCACTTTATTCAGAATATGAAAGAGCACAGTGAAAGACAAAAACTTGAGGAAGTATAGCAAGTTGGAGAAGGTTTGATGAAAGTGGATCTTATTTGCCTTGGTTTGTAATACCAGGCCCCGAAAGGAAATTTTGAAATATGCTAAAATTTTGGCAAAGTACATTCAGTTTTGAAGCCCTATTCACAAGATAATTATTTTTTAAAAATGTTACTGCCAAATTTTATGTTAATTAAAAACTAAAATTCGGCATTCTCTTAACCCACCTCCTGGCTCCATTTTCTAAAACCTTTAGGATTCACTACAATTGATCTGATGGGAACCTAGGAACATGCCTCTCCTAACACTGACACATAGGATGTCATCTTAATTAGTGTTTGGAGGTGATGGGGAGGCTTATCTGTAAAGCTAAAGAGAATGAACTTCCCAGTGTATTAGTCTTTGTACCTCACCTTCTATGGCAGTGTCTGGCAGAGTGGGAGCTCTGGTTAATCCTTGAGTTGACTCTGACCCACAGTTGTTTCCCTACTGAGTAACCAGAAACACTGCTGATTGGTCTACAGTTGTTCACCCCGCTTTGGGAGGGGTGGTGTTGGGAGAGCTTCTGCTTATCGCTCTGCTGTGGTTCTGATGTTTCTCTTTATTTATTGAGGCCACCCAAGATGACATAATATTAAACAATACAGTGATAATCATACTAGTATGGTGATAAAACGTTTTCAAAGTTCTTTCATATTTTGTCTTGTTTTTGTCATTTGTATCCAGTTGCTTCTGTCTTCCCCCCTCAGTTGCTGTAACTTCTGTGTTGCTTAAAGTCACACTTTAGGGTTACTTGGTATCATTTGCCTTGCCTGACTGGTTCAGGGCTGCCTGTCTGGAGCCCAGGATACGAATAGCTAGGCTGTTCTTCCTTCTTTCATGCATCTTTCAGTTAAGTCCATTGCCATTGTGTGTCCTACTTCATAGGATAATTTCATATTTATTAACGCTATTTATACTCTTCCTCTGATGCTACATTCTTAACATATTTCATTCTGTTTAATAATACATAGTTCAATATTGACCATTTTGTAAAAGTGATGTGTATTATTAGCTTGGCTTCCAAGGTTTTGAAGAAACAATATCCCAAACATTGTTTTTCCTTGCTTACTCAATGTAATCTAACACAGATTTATTTCTAGCCACATAAGTCAGTCTCCGTCTGGTCTCTCCCAAATAAGGTGTGGAACAGTGCTGTGGTCCCCAAATAACAGTTAGTAGAAGGGTGACATTCTTACTATATAAAAGTGTCTGAAAAACTTGTTCAGTTACATACTGATTTCTCAGTCCTTTTCACAGATTTACTAAATCAAATCTTTGTGGATGGGACATGGTTGTCTGCTGCATAACTAAATGCTTACCATTTACCCTATAACCAGAATGTCTGGTTTGAATTTTGGCTTCTACATATGTTAGGTGTGTGACTTTGGGTAAGTCATTAAACTTCTCAAGCCCATTTCCTAATCTGTAAAATGAGAGCAATAATGCTGCCTAGCTCAAAGGGTTGTTGTGAGGATTAAATGAGTTAATATTTGTAGAGTGTTTTTTTTTTTTAACAGTTTCAGGCACATAGCAGTATCTAAGTGTGTGTTAAATAAATAAATCAGAAGTTCCCCCAGATGATTTTAACACAAGCAAGGTTTATGAACCAATGGAATGGAAAGAGCCAGGCTCTGAAATGCTTGACTCATTTCTCATTGAAGACATACCCTCTCTTCTACTTCCAGTGACTCTCAGCTGGGCTAGGACTGTCCCCAGCTGAGGCTTTCGAAAATATGTGGAGGCACTTTTGGTTGTCACAGTATTTGGATGGTTCTGTTAACTCTGATGGGGACAGAAATAACTGGGAGCCAATCGAAAAGAGACAGACTGAGCCACAGACTCTAAGAAGCCTGGACTAGCAGGCCAAAGAGCAGTCTCAGGGAGCAGATGAAGGCACTGGGAATCACGTGGGATGGGAAGAGGGACGGCCTCTAGGACCAAATCACAAAGAGGTGAAATCAAGGGCAAGGTAATATTGCAATCTAAGCAGGTAATTTGCACCGGGAATTCTGTCAGAAGATGTTGGCCAGAGATATTTGTAAGCAGCCTCTAGGATCTGAAAGGGGGACTATGGGGTCTCTATCACCCAGGCATTGGCGGGATGCAGCGACTTAGTTCTAGTAAGGAAGTGAATGCATCAGGTTGATCTTGGTCCCTCAAGGGAAATAGCTGAGTCTCCAGGCACTGGGCTGGGGATGAGTAAACCTTTACTACCTGACATAAGATTGGTTATGAAGTTTCGCTTCAGCTGTGGAATGTGGAGATCAGGTGCTCCTGGCTCCTACAGACAACATCACTTTGGCTTTTCTGCAGGGTAGGGATTAGGATGAGGTAAATGAGGACATAGGGTGCAAAATTAAAGAGGCACTCATTCTCAGGGTGCTGCAAGTGAGTGCCTCTTTAAATTTTCCACCCTAGGTGCCTCATATACCGCACCCTAGTCTCAAACCTGCTCTTATGCCAACTGGATTTGAAGGCTTCATTGTTGGTGGGTCTGTCTTACAATGTAGTGCCCATTGTGGCTCGTGAATGACACCAGTGAAAGATGCTTCATATGCTGCCCTGCCTGGTGTATCTTTACATGCCCAACAACTATGTAAAAGGTTGATCAAAATTAGCAGCTTCTATAACTTCTGCCATGCAGTTGCCATAGTCCACCTACTTTCCCAAAGGTTAAGGACATGTTTAAAAAGTCTTGGTCTACATTATTTATTATTATTTTTTTTTACATTTTAGTTTTTTATTTTATTTTATTTATTTTTATTTTGGTTGTGCCAGGTCTTAGTCGTGGCTCTCTGGCTCCTTTGTTGTGGTATGCGAACTCTTAGTTGCGGCATGCATGTGGGATCTAGTTCCGTGACCAGGGATCAAACCTGGGCCCCCTGCACTGGGAGTGCAGAATCTTAACCGCTGCATCACCAGGGAAGTCCCTGGTCTACATTATTGAAGAAGCAAAATTAAACGTAGCCATCTCTGTGAGTTAGATCACAGTGAATGACTGAGTCAGTTAAATAAAAGAGTTATGAAATTTTTAATGTCAGAAGAGTTGCAAATAGTGATTAGGCCTTTACTGTTACCAAATTTGCATTTCGATGCTTTTAAAATGTGCAGAAATGTGTCCACCTGAGTGAATCAACAAAAACAAAGTCTAAATGATGTATCAATGATAAATATTTATACATTCAGATAATGTTTTTCTTTATAGAATGCCCTCATTATAATGCAGAATTCAACATAGCTGGGTATTTTGACTCCACTCTGATTTTCACTCTTACAAAACTGTTAAGCAAAATCTGTTTATGGCAACAACGTAACTTTGCCTTTGTATTTTTTCTTCCTTTGTGAAGCACTAGTCAGGAAAATACTGCAAGTATTAGCACAGTGTAAACAAGCAAGTTTGTTCAGTTTACCTGCATCTATTTGCCTGTAGGTTCTGTGGTTCTGGTGTTAGAAGCATTGCTATAGAGTAGTTATTGGCTTGCCCTAGTGAAACAAAACAAAACAGCACACAGATATGTGTCTGAACCTCTTGATGATTTTATAATGGAAGTTGAGTGTCCAAGGAAGGCTGAGATTAAATTCTGGGTGACCAAAGCCAAACCCACTGCTGGTTTAATGTTATCAATGTAGGTTTGTGTGATTGAGGCCTCTTGAAAGAAGGTTCATGGATGGCTTTTGCAGAAGAAAGAATATTGTACAGGGCAGGGGAAGAGGTAGGAAAGGAAAGAGTAAGAGGAATGTCAGGAAGTTAAAACTCTTGGGAGACTATTTTGTTAAAAAAAGAAACTGGAAATTGGGACTTCCCTGGCAGTCCAGTGGTTAAGACTCCACGTTTCCACTGTAGGGGACACGGGTTCAATCTTAGAAACTAAGATCCCACATGCCGCAGGGTGTGGCCAAAAAAAAAAACAACTGGAAATTATACTACTGCTATAATTATGATTTTTACTTAGAGTCAGGTAAATGAAAACAAAACTTAACTAGGTAAAGAGTTCTCCATGACTTTAAACCTATAATTGGGTTTTCTTCTTCAAGATACATGGTTTAATTAAAGTTAAACTTTAATTAAAACTATTTAAACTTTTATCTAGGAATAAAATTTCTATCATAAGATCACAAGACTCTGAACCATTTTTTCATCTATTCAGTTAAGGAATTATTTTATTAATAAATTTTGTTGTTTTTAAAAAACAAAATATGAATTTTCTAAGCATAGTAACTAAAATATTATATCCCTTGTGATATTTGAAGAAGGTTACATGTTAAGAGAAGAACAACAAAGGAACCAGTGGGAAAGTGGTGTCCTTACTGGGAACCAAATATACCTGAAATCAGCTATCTGAAGCTGGTGTAATATTTTATAGACCTTTATTAGAGTGATAAGCTCTGTTTCCTTTTTATCTCTCTTTTTAAATTGAAGTATAATTGACTTACAATACCATACTAGTCTTGGGTATATAATATAGTGATTCGATATTTTCATGTATTATGAAGTGATCACCGTGACAAGTCTAGTTACCACCTGTCACCACACAAAGGTATTACAATATTGTTGACTACGTTCCTATGCTGCTCATTACATCCCCATGACTTACTTATTTTATAGCTGAAAGTTTGTACCTCTTAATAATCTCTCTCCCTTATTTCCTGTATCTCCCCACCAACCACCCCCCCGACAACCACCCGTTTATTCTGTGTCTATGAGTCTGTTTCTGTTTTGTTATGTTTGTTTGTTTTGTGGTTTAGATTCCACATATAAATGAGATAATACAGTATTTCTCTTTCTCTGACTTATTTCACTTAGCAAAATACCCTGTAGGTCCACCCATGTTGTTGCAAATGGCAAGATTTCATTCTTTTTCATGGCTGAGTAATATTCCATTGTGTATGTATAGCACATCTTCTTTATCCATTCATGTTTTTTTTAATATATATTTTTTAGTTTATTAATTAATTTATTTATTTTTGGCTGAATTGGGTCTTCGTTGCTGCACACAGGCTTTCTCCAGTTGCGGCGAGTGGAGGCTACTCTTTGTCGCGGTGCGCGGGCTTCTCATTGTGGTGGCTTCTCTTGTTGTGGAGCACGGGTTCCAGGCGTGTGGGCTTCAGTAGTTGTGGCTGGTGGGCTCTAGAGCGCAGTCTCAGTAGTTGCGGCACACAGGCCTAGCCGCTCCACGGCATGTGGGATCCTCCTGGACCAGGGCTTGGACCAGGGCTCGAACCCGTGTCCCCTGCACTGGCAGGCGGACCCCAAACCACTGCACCACCAGGGAAGCCCTGCTTCCATATCTTGACTATTGTAAATAATGCTGCAATGAACATAGGGGTGCACATTTTGTCGAATTAGTGTTTTTGTTTTCTTTGGAAAATACCCAGAAGTGGAAAAGCTGAATCATATGGCAGTTCTATTTTTAAATTTTTGAGGAACCTCCATGATGCTTTCCATAGTGGCTGCACCAATTTACATTTCCACTGACAGTGCATGAAGTTTCCCTTTTCTCCACATCCCTGCCAACACTTGTTATTTGTTGCTTTTTGATGAGAGCCATTCTGACAGGTGTGAGGTGATATCTCATTGTAGTTTTGATTTGCATTTCCCTGATGATTAGTGATGTTGAGCATCTTTTCATGTGTTAGTTGGCCATCTGTATGTCTTTTTTGGAAAAATGTCTACTCAGGTCCTCTGCCCATTTTTAAAAAAAATATTTATTCATTTATTTATTTATTTTGGTTGTGCTGGGTCTTAGTTGTGGCAGGTGGGCTCCTTAGTTGTGGCTCACAGGCTCCTTAGTTGTGGCTCACTGACTCCTTAGTTGTGACATGTGAACTCTTAGTTGTGCCATACGTGTGGGATCTAGTTTCCCTGACCAGGGATCAAAGCCGGGCCCCCTGTCTTGGGAGCACGGAGTCTTAACTACTGTGCCACCAAGGAAGTCCCTGCTCTGCCCATTTTTTAATTGCTTTTTTTTTGAGTTGTATGAGTTTTTTATATATGTTGGATGTTAACCCCTTATTGGATATATCATTTGCAAATGTCTTCTCCCATTTTATAAGCAGCTTTTTTGTTTCATTGATAGTTTTCTTCACTGTGCAAAAGCTTTTTAGTTTGATATAGTCCCATTTGTTTATTTTCTGCTTTTGTTCCCCTTGCCTGAGGAGACAGAGCCAAAAAAAAATATTGCTAAGATCGATGTGAAGGAGCATACTGCCTATGTTTTCTTCTCAGAGTTTTATGGTTTCAGGTCTTACATTTAAGTCTTTAATCCATTTTGAGTTTGTTTTCTTATGTGGTGTGAGAAAGTAATACAGTTTGATTCTTTTGCATATAACTGTCCAGTTATCCCAAACACCATTTGTTGAAGTTCTGCTTCTGAACTCTACAGTATCAAATTTTTTTCTTTACTCTTTATGACTAGCTGTTCTTAATTCTAAAATTAGAATTTTTGACCAAAGGGCCTCATCATAAAGTTTATATAATCCCTACTGATAAACTAAATAAAATGCAATAGCAGCAACAAAACTCCCATAACATTTCATTGTTTCCTCCTCCATGTAGTTAGAAAATTATTCTACACCCCAGGATAAGTAAATTCTAGTCTTAAAAAATGTGAACTCCTAACGTATAAACCTGAGATAGGTCTAATTCACTGTGTAACCTTGAGCAAGTTTCAAAAGCTCTATGCCTCAGTTACCTCATCTGCAAAATAAGGATAATAAGCACCTGCATATAAGAATGTTATGATGCTCCCTAAAGGATTACTTAAACACAGCTAGGATAAAAAGAAGAAACATAAATTAACTTTGAAACACCCTTGGATATAGAATACTCAAACAGAAGTTACTGATAAACTTTCCAGGAATCAGAGTTTTAAAAGCTGTTCTATAATTGGAGACCCAGTTCATCTCTAAGGACACAGTCTTACATTTCACCTAGAAAGAATATTTTTATAATATCTCAATTATATTATATATTTAGAATATATAGAATATATATCAAACATTCCAATTTATCATTGCTAGTATGTAGAAATATGATTGATTTATAGATTGATCTTGTGCCTTGTGACCCTACTAAACTCACTTACTAGTTTTAGTAACTTTCTTGTAGATACTTCAGGATTTTCTATGCAGAAAATTAGTTTTCTATGAATAGACAGTTCCCCCCCTCTTCCTTCCTCCTTCTCTTCCTTCCTCTCTCCCTCCCTCCCTCCTTCCTCTGTCTCTCTTGCTTTCTTGCTTTCTCCAGTTTGTGAGGATTAGAGATGACACATGAAAATGTGTGCTATAATAATGCCTGGCTGGGGCTGTTCTTGGTGAGTGGTGGTATGGAAATAATATTATAATTCCCTATCCTCACAGCACTTTGAAAAGCGAAATAAATCAGAAACGCAAATTTTCCTTTAGGAGAAGAATTAACTGTAGTTAAACTAGGAAGCAATCGCATGTACCTTTAGTTTATCCGGTACAAAAACGTTGTCCCTTCTCTGAAATATTTGCAGGAACTTCTGGGTTACAGAGTTTGTTGCTGGACTATTTGGGGTGGCAATCATGAATCTTCACTCAGACTGCATTTTACTATACTCAGATCTTTCTTCTGGGTTTCACTCTCCCTAAGCTTCCTGACACTCTTCAGTCTGTTGATATGATGAATTAGCTTGATTGCTTTCTGAATGTTGAAACAGTCTTATATTCCTGGAATAAACTCCATTTGGTTATGATGTATTACCTTTTAATATTTTTTTGATTCAATTTGCTAATATTTCCTTGAGGATTTTACATCTAGGTTCGTAAGAGCTGCGGGTCTGCAGCTTTATTTTGTTGCAATGTATTTTTTTCTGATTTTGGCATCAGGGTAGTGCTGGGTTCAGAAAATCAGTTGGGAAGTGTTCCTGCCTAATTGTATTTTGTAATAGTTTATATAAATATTAGTTTTTCTTCTCTTAATGTTAAGTAAAACTTCCCAGCAAAGTAATCTGTGCCTGGAATTTGTTGGACAGTTTTTTAAAAACTATTGTTTCAATTTCTTTAATAGATTATAGGACTGTTCAAGTTATATGTTTCTTTTTGAGCTTTGTGTCTTTCAGAGTTTGTCCCTCTCCCAGTCCTGCACCGTGAGGAAGGCTTGCTCACATCTTACTTGTGAGCACCAGTAGTTGCAAATTTCCCTTGTATTTATGGTCTCCCAGATGTTGTATACTCTCACACTGTGCAGCAATTCATTGAAAACATTACCTGAATTTTTCCTCTTGGCTTGTATGGCATCTGGTGGGGTCTGTTCCAGGTAAGAAGTGCATGTGTCCTGACTCCCCCTGAGGGATCCTAACTTTCCTTATGTTTCGGCTTAGTTTGTTGCCCTGTGAACTCAGTTCTCCAATGTGTTCAAGAAAAGTTCTGATTTTGCAGATCATTTTTTTGTTATGGTAAGTGGCAGAGTGATTTTCTTTCAGGCTTTCTACAACCTAAAGGGAAGCTTGAAGTCTAATAATAGTTCTTTTTAAAAATTGTATTTAAATTTTATTTATAAACAAATGTTTATGTAACTTTTCATATCTTTTCCCCTTCATTTAGATAAACAATAACATCCTATACATACTTTCCTCCACTTTGATGTTCTTATCTAATATTATATCCCGGAGGTGATTTCACAATAATGTAAAGCAATACATATTTGTTTCCTTTTACAGCTGCCCAGTAAGTACCCCATCATGTGTTGTCCCTTAGGTGATACAGTCATCCTTCTATTTAGGACTGTTGGGTTATTTCCATTCCTTTGCTTTTATAAGTAGTACTGCATACATCATTACTTATTATTCTTGTTCATGTACATTATTTCTGACCTTTAATCCCTTTTTATATGTTTAATGCAACATTTTTCCCCTGCATTTAATATGGCTATGTTTTGAGGTGCTCTGCACCCAGAATCCCACTCATTCCTTCTTCATTTGTTTGATGCCTAACCCAGACATTCCCATACTTTTTCAGTTCAGAGTACCCTGAATGTCTCCATAACATTTTCATGGTCCCCAAAGTCAAAAACAAGCAAAGAAACAAACAAACAAAAAACCTGAACAATTCTTTTTTACTAAGTAATCAGGTCCAAAAACTTAAGAAGTAGTTGCATTTTAATAACTTAGTAGCCACTTGAAAAAATAATATGTATAAATGTAAATGTAAAATACCATTTACATTTTTTTCTTAAGTAACCACAATTACTAATGGGATGTGTGTGACTGTTGGGCACTGCATAACTTCTCAAACCTTGGGGGCAGATTGGACATCACCACCCTCATTACTGTTCCTCAGTGATTTTCATGAGGTATTTTTTATTTATCTCAGCAGCCACCCTATATCTTTGCAAAGATATGACAGTGTTAAAATAAACATAGTTCAATCTAATGTTGAAACTGAGAATACTTCGAGCAACCAGTTCAAGCCATGTCCAACAGATGTCAGTATCACTGTGTTGCCTTCAAAAATTTAAAATATCCCATGGTGCCCCTGTGAGTTCACTCTGACACCCAAGGGCACCTTAGGGCACAGTTTGGGAACCCCAGGCCTTGCCATCTTGCTGCTGTAGTCATCACAGACAATTAAAAAATCTATGACCTTTAAATACCTTCACATCCAGGTTAGCCTTCCTCCAATTTAACAACCAGATTCTACTTTCTGAACACAACATTATGGTCACACTTCATTTCCCATTTCTTATTACCATTCTTTTACCATTTTATTTCCCAGAGACCCGACTCTGAATCTATTCTCTTAGGCTAGAAAATCACCTACCATCTTCTTACTTTCTTATCTACATAATCACTTTCTCAATCCACTAGAAAATAATAAATTCAATATCTCTACTGACAATTCTTTAAATTGTTAAACTCAACATTTAAAATACTAAATTAAAAAAATGTTATTAATACCTTGTTCCTTATGACCAGCATGACATCACTGAATGCAGAGTTGGAAAGAAATATGCAGTTGTACACTATAGATATAAAAAGCTAAAGAGCATAGATAATAGTAAAATATAGTAAAAAAAATTAGGATATGATGAATTTTTAGTGTTTATTGTCTCTGTTTAAAATATAATTTATTTAATTGTAAATTTGTGCAAATTAATTTAAAATAATGGTCATATTTAACAACCAGCTTATAAAAGTCCTAAAAATTTAATCATTAGCCAGTTTAAGCTGGTTTCAACCACCACTCTTCCTAAAGCTAAATTTTCAGTTACAGAATTAAAGCGTCACCACAAACATACTGTATAGCACAAGGAATATAGCCAGTGTTCTATAATAACTATAAGTGGTGTATAATCTTTAAAAATTGTGAATCACTACGTTGTACACCTAAAATTTATATAATATTGTAAATCAACTATACCACAATTTAAAAAAAGAATTAAAGGGTCAAAGAGCATGGGGTTTTTTTTGGGCTCATGTTCATTTTGTTAGATTGTTGCTACGTCTTAAATTTTGCTTTGTGATTATTATTGCTCTTGCCCTGATTTCTGCTTCAATCTTTGCCCATTGGAGTTTGAAATCGGCCATGGTTGGTATATGTACACCACGTAAGTTGGCACATGAGACAAATGGAGGCTTCTCTACTCTACCTTCCTCTCCCCCCAACCCCTGCCCAGAGGGCAGTTGTTAAACAGTATTGACACACCACTGTTCTGATTAGGATATAATTTAAAAGTGAAATAATAAGCTATGTGTAAAGAAATGTTCATAGCAGAATTATTAATTGCAAAAAACTGAAAATACTTTAAATTCTAGGTCAGGGCTAGTTAATTTAAGGTTTTATTTCTGTGAATCACTATGCAGTCATTATAATGTACGCAAGATATCTAGACACATGGAATAGTGTAGCGATACAAAATAATGTTGAATGAAACTATTATATGAAAATTGTATACGTAAAAGGATAAAAATTGGAAAATGTCACAGAAAAATTTTAAGTTGTTTAGGTGAGAGCACATTACATCCAGAAATTATCTTAGTTTTGGTGATTATTTATTTAGTGTTATGTATTTAATCCCACATACCCCTTCGTTAAGTAGAGTCTTTAGTATTTATATCTTGTTACAATGCTATTTTGAAGAGCTGAATTGTGGGAATACGACAACTTTAGTGATCTTGGCAGAAACAGTATAAAATAACCCTGGAAACTAAAATACTAATCTTAGTATATTTGTAAGGTGATTTTCAGTTTATAAGTATTTTAACGTATGACATTTTGTTTAATCTCTAGCAATTCTGTGAGGTGGGTATGATTTTGCTGTTTTATAGATAAGGAATTTGTAGGTCAAAAAAAATTCAGTGACTCATTCAAAGGCGTGCTTCAAGGGAATAAGAAACTCCAAGTCTTTTATTTTACTCAGGAGGAATTATTTATTTTTATTTGTAAATGTCCATATCAGGGTATACAATTAAGCATTCTAATGATGTATTCTAGTTAGCAAGACTAAAGTCATGGGGAGATTGATTCAAGATGGTGGAGTAGAAGGACGTGCTCTCACTCCCTCTTGTGAGACCACCAGAATCACAACTAACTGCTGAACAATCATTGACAGGAAGACACTGGAACTCACGAAAAAAGATACCCCACATCCAAAGACAAAGGAGAAAACACAATGAGATGGTAGGAGGGGTGCAATCACAATATAATCAAATCCCATAACTGCTGGATGGGTGATTCACAAACTGGAGAACACTTACACCACAGAAGTCCACCCACTGGAGTGAAGGTTCTGAGCTCCACGTCAGGCTTCCCAACTTGGGGGTCTGGCAACGGGAGGAGGAAATCCTAGAGAATCAGACTTTGAATGCTAGCGAGATTTGATTGTAGGACTTCGACAGGACTGGGGGAGACAGAGCCTCCATTCTTGGAGTGCACACACAAAGTAGTGTGTGCATCAGGACCCAGGGGAAGGAGCAGTGACCCCATAGGAGACTGAACCAGACCTACCTGCTAGTGTTGGAGGGTCTTCTGCAGAGGCAGGGGGTGGCTGTGTCTCACTGTGAGGACAAGGACACTGGCAGCAGAACTTCTGAGAAGTACTCCTTGGAGTTAGCCCTCCCAGAGACCACCATTAGCCACACCAAAGAGCCCAGGTAGGCTCCAGTGTTGGGTCGCCTCAGGCCAAACAACAAACAGGGAGGGAACCCAACCCCACCCATCAGCAGAAAAGAGGATTAAAGTTTTACTGAGCTTTTCCCACCAGAGCAACAATCAGCTCCACCCACTACCAGTCCCTCTCGTCAGGAAACTTGCACAAGCCTCTTAGATAGCCTCATCCACCAGAGGGCAGACAGCAGAAGCAAGAAGAACTACAATCCTGCAGCCTGTGGAACAAAAACCACATTCACAGAAAGACAAGATGAAAAGGCAGAGAGCTATGTACCAGACGAAGGAACAAGATAAACCCCCAGAAAAACAACCAAATGAAGTGGAGATAGGCAACCTTCCAGAAAAAGAATTCAGAATACTGATAATGAAGATGATCCAGGACCTCAGAAAAAGAATGGAGGCAAAGATCAAGAAGATGCAAGAAATGTATAATGAAGACTAGAAGAATTAAAGAACAAACAATCAGAGATGAACAATATGATAACTGAAATGAAAACTACACTAGAAGGAATCAATAGCAGAATAACTGAGGCAGAAGGACGGATAAGTGACCTGGAAGACAAAATGGTGTAATTCACTACCAGGGAACAGAATAAAGAAAAAATAATGAAAAGAAATGAAGACAGCCTGAGACCTCTGGGACAACATTAAACTCAACAACATTTGCATTATAGGGGTCCCAGAAGGAGAAGAGAGAGAGAAAGGACCCGAGAAAATATTTGAAGAGATTATAGTCAAAAACTTCCCTAACATGGGAAAGGGCATAGCCACCCAAGTCCAGGAAGCGCAGAGAGTCCCATACAGGATAAACCCAAGGAGAAACACATGGAGACACATAGTAATCAAATTGGCAAAAATTAAAGACAAAGAAAAATTATTGAAAGCAGCAAGGGAAAAACAACAAATAACATAAAAGGGAACTCCCATAAGGTTAACAGCTGATTTCTCAGCAGAAACTCTACAAGCCAGAAGGGAGTGACATGACATATTTAAAGTGATGAAAGGCAAGAAGCTGTAACCAAGATTACTCTACCTGGCAAGAATCTCCTTCAGATTCGATGGAGCAATCAAAAGCTTTACAGACAAGCAAAAGCTAAGAAAATTCAGCACCACCAAACCAGCTCTACAACAAATGCTAAAGGAACTTCTCTAAGTGGGAAACACAAGAGAAGAAAAGGACCTACAGAAACAAACCCAAAACAATTAAGAAAATGGTAATAGGAACATACATATTGATAATTACCTTACATTTAAATGGATTAAATGCTCCAACCAAAAGACACAGGCTCGCCGAATGGATACAAAACCAAGACCCATATATATGCCATCTACAAGAGACCCACTTCAGACCTAGGGACACATACAGACTGAAAATGAGGGAATGGAAAAAGATATTCCATGCAAATGGAAATCAGAAGAAAGATGGAGTAACAATACTCATATCACATAAAATAGACTTTAAAGAATGTTACAAGAGACAAGGAAGGACACTACATAATGATCAAGGTATCAATCCAAGAAGAAGATATAGCAATGATAAATATATATGCACTCAACATAGGAGTACCTCAGTACATAAAGCAACTGCTAACAGCTATAAAAGAGGAAATCAACACTAACACAATAATAGTGGGGGACTTTAACACCTCACTTACACCAATGGGCAGACCATCCAAACAGAAAATTACTGAGGAAACACAAGCTTCAAATGGCACAAGAGACCAGAGAGATTTAATAGATATTTATAAGACATTCCATTCAAAAACAGCAGATTACACTTTCTTCTCAAGTGCACATGGAATATTCTCCAGGATTGATCACATCTTGGTCACAAATCAAGCCTCAGTAAATTTAAGAAAATTGAAATCATATCAAGCATCTTTTCTAACCACAATGCTATGAGATTAGAAATCAATTGCAAGGAAAAAAAAAGGTAAAAAACACAAACACATGGAAGCTAAACAATATGTTACTAAATAACTAAGAGATCACTGAAGCAATCTAAGAGGAAATCAAAAAATACCTAAAGACAAATGACAATGAAAACATGACAATCCAAAATTTATGAGATGCAGCAAAAGCAGTTCTAAGAGGGAAGTTTATAGCAATACACTGTTACCTCAAGAAACAACAAACATCTGAAATAAACAATCTAACCTTACAAATAAAGGAACTAGAGAAAGAGGAACAAACAAAACCCAAAGTTAGTAGAAAGAAAGAAATTATAAAGATCAGAGGAGAAATAAATGAAATAGAAACAAAGAAAACAATAGCAAAGATCAATAAAACTAAAAGCTGGTTCTTTGAGAAGATAAACAAAATTGTAAAACCATTAGCCAGACTCATCAAGAAAAAGAGGAAGAGGACTCAAATCAATAACAATAGAAATGAAAAAGGAGAAGTTACAACAGACACCGCAGAAATACAAAGCATCCTAAGAGACTACTACAAGCAACTCCATGACAATAAAAAGGACAACCTGGAAGAAATGGACAAATTCTTAGAAAGGTATAACCTTCCAAGACTGAACCAGGAAGAAATAGAAAATATGAACAGACCAATCACAAGTAATGAAATTGAAACTGTGCTTAAAAATCTTCCAACAAAAAAAAAAAAAAAAAAAAAATCTTCCAACAAACCAAAGTCCAGGACCAGTTGGCTTCATTGGTGAATTCTGTCAAACATTTAGAGAAGAGCTGACACCCATCCTTCTCAAACTCTTCCAAAAAATTGCAGAGGAAGGAACACTGCCAAACTCATTCTATGAGCCCATCATCACCTTGATACCAAACAAAGATACTACAAAAAAGGAAAATTACAGACCAATATCACTGATGATTATAGATGCAAAAATACTCAACAAAATACTAACAAACAGAATCCAACAACACATTAAAAGGATCATACACCATGATCAAGTTGGATTTATCCCAGGGATGCAAGGATTCTTCAATATACGCATATCAATCAATGTGATACACCATATTAACAAATTGAAGAAGAAAAACCATATGATCATCTCAATAGATGCAGAAAAGATTTTGACAAAATTCAACACCCATATATCATAGAAACTCCAGAAAGTGGGCATAGAAGGAACCTACCTCAACATAATAAAGGCCATATATGACAAACCCGCAGCAAACATCATTCTCAATGGTGAAAAACTGAAAGCATTTCCTCTAAGATCAGAAAGAGGACAAGGATGTCCATTCTCACCACTATTATTCAACATAGTTTTGGAAGTCCTAGCCATGGCAATCAGAGAAGAAAAAGAAATAAAAGGAATCCAAATAGGAAAAGAAGAAGTAAAACTATCACTGTTTGTAGATGACATGATACTATCCATAGAGAATCCTAAAGATGCTACCAGAAAACTACTAGAGCTAATCAATGAATTTGGTAAAGTTGCAGGATACAAACTTAATGCAAGAAATCTCTTGCATTCCTATACACTAATGATGAAAAATCTGAAAGAGAAATTAAGGAAACACTCCCATTTACCATTGCAACAAAAAGAATAAAATACCTAGGAATAAACCTACCTAGTGAGACAGAAGACCTGTATGCAGAAACCTATAAGACACTGATGAAAGAAATTAAAGATGATACAAAGAGATGGAGAGAAATACCATGTTCTTCGATTGGAAGAATCAGTATTGTGAAAATGACTATACTACCCAAAAGAATCTACAGACTCAGTGCAATCCCTATCAAATTACCAATGGCATTGTTTACAGAACTAGAACAAAAAATCTTAAAATTTGTATGGAGACACGAAAGACCCCAAATAGCCAAAGCAGTCTTGAGGGAAAAAAATGGAGCTGGAGGAATCAGACTCCTTGACCTCAGACTATACCACAAAGCTACAGTAAGCAAAACAATATGGTACCGGCACAAATACAGATGTATAGATCAATGGAACAGGATAGAAAGCCCAGAGATGAACCCACACCCCTATGGTCAACTTATCTATGACAAAGGAGGCAAGGATATACAATGGAGAAAGGACAGCCTCTTCAATAAGTGGTGATGGGAAAACTGGACAGCCACATGTAAAAGAATGAAATTAGAACACTCCCTAACACCATACACAAAAATTAACTCAAAATGAGTTAGAGACCTAAGTGTAAGACCGGCCACTATAAACTCTTAGAGGAAAATGTAGGAAGACCACCCTTTGACATAAATCACAGCAAGATCTTTCTTGATCCACATCCTAGAGTAATGGAAATAAAAACAAAAATAAACAAATGGGACCTAATTCAACTTAAAAGCTTTTGCAAAGAAAACTACAAACAAGATGAAAAGGCAACCCTCAGAATGGGAGAAAATATTTGCAAATGAATCAATGGACAAAGGATTAATCTCCAAAATATGTAAACAGCTCATGCAACTCAATATTATAAAAACAGACAACCCAATCCAAAAATGGGCAGAAGACCTCAATAGACATTTCTCCAAAGAAGACATACAGATGGCTAAGAAGTACATGAAAAGCTGCTCAACATCACTAATTATTAGAGAAATGCAAATCAAAAGTACAATGAGGTATCACCTCACACCAGTTAGAATGGGCATCATCAGAAAAGCTACAGACAACAAATGCTGGAGAGGGTGTGGAGAAAAGGGAACCTTCTTGCACTGTTGGTGGGAATGTAAATTGATACAGCCACTATGGAGAACAGTATGGAGGTTCCTTAAAAAACTAAAAATAGAACTACCATATGACCCAGCTATCCCACTACTGGGCATATACCCAGAGAAAACCATAATTCAGAAAGACACATGCACCCCAATGTGCATTGCAGCACTATTTACAATGGAAACAACCTAAATGCCCACTGACAGACGAATGGATAAAGAAGATGTGGTACATACATACAATGGAATATTACTCAGCCATAAAAAGGAACAAAATTGTGTCATTTGTAGAGACATGGATGGATCTAGAGACTATCATACAGAGTTAAGTAAGTCAGAAAGAGAAAAACAAATATCGTATATTAATGCACATATGTGGAACCTAGAAAGATGGTACAGATGAACCAGTTTGCAGAACAGAAATTGAGACACAAATGTAGAGAACAAATGTATGGACACCAAGGGGGGAAAGTGGCGCGAGGTGGTGGTGGTGGTGTGATGAATTGGGAGATTCGGATTGACATATATACACTAATATGTATAAAATGGATAACTAATAAGAACCTGCTGTATAAAAAATAAATAAAATTAAATTTAAAAATTAAAAAAAAACAGTAAGCGTGGGGTGGGGAGAAAAAATGCAGGCTTGTTAAAATACCTTTGAACGTAAGGGATCATCAACTTAAAATAATCACATATATGTTGCTATGTGTAGTGTGGGATATATAGTCTATATGTAATATCCTTGTATGGTGACTTATCGTAACTAGATTTATTGTGGTGATCATTTTGAAATGTATAGAAACACCAACTTACTATGTTGTGTAACAGAAACTAATATAGTGTTTTAGGTCAGTTTTATTTCAAAACTAAACAAACATAGAAAAAGAGATCAGATTTGTGGTTACCAGAGAAGGGTGGGGGGGAGGAGAGAATGGATGAAAGTTACAAATTTCCAGTTATAAGTAAGTACTAGAGATGTAATGTAAAACATGATAAATATAATTAACTACTGTATGTTATATATGAAAGTTGTTAAGAAAATAAATCCTGAGTTCTCATCACAAGAAAACAAATTTTGTTTATATTTCTTTAATTTTGTCTCTATGAGATGGATGTTCACTAAACTTATTATAATAAACATTTCATGATGTATGTAAGTCAGATCATTATGCTGTACCCCCTAAACCTATACAGTGCTGTATATCAACTGTATCTCAATAAAACTGGAAGAAAAAATTATAAAATAATATAAAAAATAAGAAGTATCTGGGCATTTCCAGAGATTCTGGAAAAAAAAAGGCTAAAGTCATAATGTAAACATAATATTTTTGGAGGATGGAGGATATGCCCATTGGGAGAAGAGCACGTTATTATAGTTTTATATTAACAGACGGGAAAGCAGTAACTTCAGAAGTAGCAGCCTGTTTGGCAATGTGGCATAGGAAATGAATGGGGCTGTGGTACCAAAAAGACCTAGATTTTCATTTTACATCCCTTTAAACTTTCTTGCTGTGTGAATTTAGGCAAGTTCTTACTCTCTTTAAACCTAGGTTTTCTCCCCTGGAAAATGGGCATAATAACTCCTACTTAATGGTGTTTTTGTAAGCATGAAAAATATCCTGAAGAATCTAGCACTGAATAGTCCCTCAGTTATTGTCAAAATGTTGTTAGAACTATGCTTCTATTAATTTTTTGTGTAAAATTTAACAGAATAATTTATTCATTTAATTAACACTTAGAACATTTAATTACCTTTTATTTGGATGACAGTAAGTTAATTAACATTTTAACCAACATATTCTACATATATATGCATACCCAATCATATAATATATAAATTAACTAGTTGTAGATAGTTTGCACTACTATTATTTTATTGTATTCAGCCTTTTTAAAAATGAAACTTTCCATATAGGGCTTCCCTGGTGGCACAGTGGTTGAGAGTCCGCCTGCCGATGCAGGGGACACGGGTTTGTGCCCCGGTCCGGGAAGATCCCACATGCCGCGGAGCGGCTAGGCCCGTGAGCCATGGCTGCTGAGCCTGCGCGTCCGGAGCCTGTGCTCCGCAACGGGAGAGGCCACAACAGTGAGAGGCCCGCGTACCGCAAAAAAAAAAATAAATAAAAATGAAACTATTTCCATATAGCCTTTTCATGTACCAACAATGTCTGTATACATATATAGTTCGTATAATTATTGTTTTTCTTATATGCCTGGCACCAGATTGACATATCACAATTTCCTTAATGATTCTAGGCATGTTTTGTTTGTATGAACAATACTGCTTTATCATTTATAGGATTATTGACTACTGTACACCCACATATGTACACAGTGTAGCAATACACTCTATGAGACATTTTATGAGAGCCTGATTGACATTTTTCATTTCACATTTGATTGGCCCAAAATGGTCAAAGACAGCCAATTTTGCAAACATATTTGAGAACTTCATGCTTCATCAGTTTTCCCAAAGTTGACTCAATATTTTGGTACTCAAAGCAGCCTCTTTTGAATCATCTATTATGATATAAATGAGCCTTGCTGATCTTCTCTTTAAGCAAAGGCTTTTCCAGCTATCCATGAAACATCACTTTGCAACGTTAGTAATATCACCTTGCAATTCATTTTCATTTTTTATATTTTAACATTGGGCATTTCCAACATCACCAGTAGCCAGAGGCTAACCCTGCATGATTGAGGATAGATCCTAGCGTTCATGGGGACAAGGAAGGAAAAAGATGTTTGAGTGGAGACAAATTTTATTGTGGTCGGGTCTTTATGAAATGATTGTGGGATCTGAAGATTTTTCCATCCCTATTAAAGAGAATTTCTCAGGGACCTCAGATAATGAATAACAAATAACAAATATGCCTTGTAACAAAACAAACCAAAAGCAAGTAGGAACGGAGATTTAATAAAGATAAAATTTGAAATTGTGAAACATTTTTTATAAAAGTAAATACAGTAAAAAGCTGAGTTCTCAGAAAAGATTAATAAAAGCCTGATTAAGGAAAAGGGGAAAAAAAGATATAAATTTAGGAATTAGAAAGGGAATACGGAGATATGAAAGAAATCAAAAGAAAACTTTTTAAGAGAATATAATCTGTAATTCAGTGGCAATAAATTTGAAAATCTAGGGAATACTATTTCTGATAAAATATAAATGAACAAAAGTGACCCAAGAAAAGGAAGAAAATAGAAAAAAGACTAATAAGTATAGAAGAAATGGAAAAGATTGTTGAAGAAATACTATTTAAACAGGCACCAGGCCAGAGTGATTTTCACTACTGACTTCTTTCAAACCTAGAAATAATAGACAATTCCTGTATTTTAACTAGTCTGATTCATAAAAAATTATAGGGAAACTTCTAATTTATGAAGCTAGCATGGTTGAATACCAAAATCTAATTAAGCTCCCCAAACTTATGAATATATGCAAATATTTAATTAAAATATTAACAAATGAAATCCATTGTTAAACTGGAAGAAGACCATAGCAAAGTGGAATTTATTCCAAGGCTACAAGCATGGGTTTACTTGTTAATCACCTAAGTGACAAATAGATGAAGCCAAGATATTAATAGAAAATGGAATTAAGCAATAGTGTCCAGAGGTTTAAAGCAAGTGAAGTGATTCCTGTACAACCAACAATTACTCTTGATAAAGTGCAATTACTCTAAATTCACCAAAAAAATTTATGAGTTGCCCATAGTGAAAAACTAAAATTTACTGTCTAGTAACAGATGAGCATTTATAAACCACATAACCATATAATAAAATCAATAGATGTTAAAATCTAGCCATTTAAGAAAAGAATATAATAGTGCATCTCAGTATGTTTCAGTTTTAAGCTAACTAAATTATAACCAAATTAATAAGACTATTTTAGGAAAAAAATTTTGGTGACGGCTATAATGTATATTCCTTGTAGTCAAAATAAGTTTTATTAACATATTTTTGCATTTTAGGGAATTTTTAATAGTTTCTTCTTCACACTGATCAAATATTCAGTTTAGAATTTGAAAATTAAGAAAACATGCCCACACAGATATAGTCATATTTAAGTTATGAATATGATAAAAAGATGATGAAAGTAATTTTGTTTTTCATTTAGAACTGAAGGGAAGTTCCTCAGACATTCAAGTGATAAAACTTAAACCCTCCAATCACTACTGCCTACCACGATGCCCGATACCTATGAGGCATTCAAATATTTGTTGAATTCAACTGAAATCAGTTTTGTAGCCATTGAAGACCATTTTACAATTTTGTTCATTGAACCATCCTATGATAAAAGATCAATAAGCAAACAGTACTGGGTCCTGGTATCATCTCTGTACTAATAAACTACGTGACCTTGGACAATTCATTAAATTCTTGGGTCTTATTGAGCTATGACTGGTAAATTCTCAGCCCTCTAGGACATGTGATCTGCTTGTTTTTGGTATGTGAAGGAATTTCTTTAATCTATCAACTATTATTCTGTAACAGTTCTATTCAATAGAACTGTAAAATGAGTCACAAATATGAGCCACGTATTTAATATAAAATTTTCTAGGAGCCACATTAAAACAAGTAAACAGAAATAAGGTAAAATTAATTTTAATAATATATTTTATTTAACTCAGTATTTCCAAAATATTATCGTTTCACTGTGTAATCAGTACGAATATTATTAATGAGGTATTAATAATAATAGTAATTAATGAGGTATCATAATAATTATTATTAATGAGGTATATTACAGTCTTTTTCTTCATAGTGTCTTCAAAATTCATTGTGTATTTTACAGCACATCTCAATTATGACTCAGCACACTTTGAGGGCTCAGTTTCCACATACGTAGTAACTGTATTGATTAGTGTGGTTCCTAGGCCTGATGACATAATAAAATAATAAAAAGAGTGTCTGCCCTTATTGTGTGAAGTGTGACATGATGGCCAAATAAACTTTAAGATGATTCTTAAGCACGACAGTGGAACATCAAGAATGTTTACCTTCGTTGATTTGTAGATGGATGAATTGCATAAAATGGTCTGTGAGGTCTCTTCCATTTCTGATATTTATGCTGTGGTTCTATCAAAGTGCCTTGCACAGAGGAGCCAATTAGCATTGTTGTATGTAGGTTATATATGTATGCCTTGTCTCATTCCATAAAAGTTTTGAGGCAGAAAATATTTGTGGAAAGAAGGAAAATGAAAAAAAAGGAGAGAAAAAGGAAAGAAGGGAGGGGATATTAAAGGAATAAAGAGAGGGAGGGAAGAAGTGGAAGAAGAAAGAAAGGAAGGGTGGAAGGAAAAAGGATAATCAGAGAAGGTTCAAATCTCAGAAATGTCAATCTCCATTAGGTTTATTGGTAATTATTTCTGGTACCAAGTGAACTTTCAAACAGAAGCCTTAGCTGTTGGGTGCAGTGCTCTTTTAAGCTGCAAAGTACATTTTAAAAGTAGACCATGTCCCAAGAACCCCTTAGACAGTGGACTTATTTTCATGTGGCACAGGCTTAACAGACCTTGGGCTTTGTGATCATAGCCCTGTAAACTGTAGAGTTCACATCACCATGAGAATGACCAAGCTCAAAATCTGCAATTTGCTCCCTAGATTTTCACATTCAGTGATATTTAAAAGAGTGTGATGTTAGTGTAAATATATTTCAACTTGTAAATTTTATTTTTAAGATTTAAGTGATATCGCATAATGATTTAAGAAGTCTTCTCTGTTGAAGTCCACTTTATTAGAACAAAGTATAGGCTAGTCTACTTTTAGGTGAATTTCTAGTTTGGGGTCGAATTGGGAGATAAACCTCCAGAGGGTAGAAGGAAAAAGGGGGTATACCTACTATGACCAATAATAGGGATTTTTGGTTAGTTTTCATGGCAGTTGAACTAAAATTCAGGCCTTGTTCATATGTGGTTATATTTGTTGGACTGTGAGTTACTTGAGTGCAAAGAATCTAGTATTGCCCTAGCACCTACCATAGCCCTCATGTAGTAGGTGATTTCGTCCATCTCTGGTGACTTCAGGTATCATCTATGTGCTGACAACTTGTAATTTGCAACTTTAATTCAGGTCTCTCTTTTTAGTTTCAGACCCACTTTAGTCAAGACCCCCACTTGGTTGGGAATTCCCTGGTGGTTCAGTGGTTAGGACTCGGTGCTTTCACTGCCAGGCCTGGTTTTAGTCCCTGGTCGGGGAACTAAGATCCCACAAGGCACATGGCGTGGCCAAAAAGAAAAGAAAGAAAGAAAGAGAAAGACTCCCTCTTGGTTGACCCACAGGTGTTTCACACTCAATGTGTCTCAGTCTGAACCCATGTTTTCCACTGAACCTGCTCCTCCTCCAGGGTTCCTTATCTCTGTAAATTTATGGTCACCCACCCAGTTCCTCAAGCCTGAAACCTTGACTCATTAAGTTACCCCTTGTCCCACAGCCCATCAATCACCAAGCCCTTCTGAGTCTCCTCAGATGGGTATCTTGAATTTATTCACCTTTCTCCATCTCTGCTCACACCACTTTAGTCTGTCTTACCCTCCAGTAGCCTGTTTTTCCTGTACCCACTCAGGCATCTCTGTACTCCAGGTACTGTAAGGACTTTCAAATATGTACATCAGATCACTTCAGCACCCTGTTTAAAATATTCAAGGCTCTTAGAATTAATTCTAAACTTTCATACTTGGGTATTTTAGAATAAATTCTGAACTCTTTTACATGCCCTCCACTTGTGCCACTTTCCCCTTTGCTTACTAGTTCAAGCCTCTTTGGTCTTCTTTTTGTTTCTAGTACACTGCAAGCTCTTTCTACCCCAGTTCCTTCCAACATGCTGTTCACCCAACATGCACCAGTAATTCCAATTCATTTATCAGGCTTCACCTTAACTCCCACTTCCTCCTATAAGCCTTTCCTGCACAGAGTAAGTTAAGTACTCTTTATGCGTTCTTGTAGCTCTCTGTATTCCACTGTGATCCTAATCACATTTGTAACATTTACACAATGTTTATCTTTCCATGTGGGCTTGGACTGTTTCTCATATACTGCTGTATCCCCAGTAACTTGCACAGGGGCTGGTAGAAAGCAGCCACTCAGCAATAAATATTACTTTGAATACTGAAGGAACAGATAGGCATATCCCTATCTTTGATTTAATTAACAGCTGAGTTTTTGCTCTTTATGTCTGGGTCTACAGATTTTAAAAGACTTTATTATACTCCTGAATATTTTTACATGGTAGTAATAACTCATAATGATATTTTAAAATTATTCAGCCTGTTTCTTATATGAACATCAAATACCTAACAAAGATGTTATTGAAAAAAAAGTTGAATAAAAAACAGTATGTATGTTTTTTTCATATGACATAAAATAAACATCTAGAGTCGACATGAGAATTAAAAAATGGTAGAGTTATTAAATCAAAGAGTTATTTTGGAGCTGGAAGGCATCGTAAAAATCACCCAGTTCACTTTATTTTAATCTCATTTATACAACATAATCACTTGGATCAGTTAAATTAGACTCCCTGGGAATGGTGTATTCTAAAAACTTGAAGTGATTCTAATGTTCATCCATGAAATAACTACTGATCTGGCCCAACTCTCCCTTTTTCTATAAATGAGAAATTGAGGACTTCCCTGATGGTGCAGTGGTTAAGAGTCTGCCTGCCAATGCAGGGGACATGGGTTCAAGCCCTGGTCCAGGAAGATTCCACATGCCGTGGAGCATCTAAGCCCGTGTGCCACAACTGCTGACCCCGTGCTCTAGAGACTGAACCACAGCTACTGAAACCCGCACGCCTAGAGCCCATGCTCTGCGACAAGAGAAGCGACCGCAATGAGAAGCCCACACACCGCAACTAAGAGTAGCCCCTGCTCGACGCAAGTAGAGAAAAGCCTGCGTGCAGCAATGAAGACCCAACCAGCCAAAAATAAATAAATTTATTTATTTTTAAAAAATGAGAAATTGAAGCTCAGAGTTCTTAAGTGACTTCTTCAAGGTCATACTGTTAGTTTCTATATTAATGGTCCATTTAGTAGAACATATTTCCTTATATTAATAGCTGGAAAAATGGAAATTGATAAGGAAGAATGCTGCTAAGCCCTTGAAATCAATGATTTCTTTCTACAGGATGCCTAATTCCTGATTGTCAACTAGGCCTGAATATCTCATTAGATCTGCTGGTAAAATACTACCCAGTAGCTTAAGATCAGTGCCTCAACTTTTCTGATCCTGAGAATCACCTGGGATGCTTGTTAAGCATTCTGGTTCCTAGACCCATATCCTGGATATTCTGAGGTAGTGGGTCTGGAGCAGAGCCCAGGAATCAAAATATTTAATAAGCACTCAAGTGACCTTAGCCTCAGTTATGTTTGGGAATCATTGGCTTAGATGAAGTCATAATTTCCATTTCCAGAGATACCAGTAAAGAGGCCATAAATAGCTAACTTCAGCATGGTGATTGGGGTTTAATCCCAAGGAAGAAAGTCAGTGTCAAAGACCATGATGCAGAAGTAAGTCAAGGTATGCTGAGAGGAAAAGGAGACCAGGAATCTTGAAAGCAAAGGGCCAACAGAGGGTTCAGGCTGGAAGTGAGTTGGCAGAAAGCAGGTGTGCTGGCAATGTTGTCTCCAAGTGGCAGTGAACCATATGAGGTGACCTCATATAGGGTGGAGTCCCAGACGACAAGATAAGATCAGGAGCGCAAACGTCTGTGAAGCACTACCTCTATTCCTACAACAGCAGAAGGCTTCCACAGAGACAATTTGTAAGGACGCATTGAAGATCTTCTCAGAGCACAGCCCATAAATGTGAAATATGGTGCCAGCATACAACAGAATTATAATCCATTTAGGCAAACATGAAACTCTAGCAGATACCAGAGATTTAAAATAAGGTGCTAGGTGGTATGGTGTTCATAGCTATCAGGGCTGTGAAAACCTTGAAATAGAAAGGTCTTGATGAGGCTGCAATGGTCAGAGAATACTTCATGGAGGGGCTTCAGCCTGAGCTGGGCCTAAAAGAGTGGCCAGAATTTTCACAGGCATAGAGAAGGGGGAGTATTGCCAAACAGGGAAGCCCCAGGATTCTGGGCGCAGAGAAACAGTGTTCCCCTCAGCCAATTGGTAGGATACCTAGGATTTTGGCAGGAGGAGGAGAGACAGCATGGCAAGGGGCAGAGAGAGAGAGTATTTCAAGGGACTTGAATGTCAATTAGTGAAATTTAAATGATGCTTTAGAAAATAAGGATTTATTAGTGCTTTTATAGTAGAATAGTAACTTGGTGAGTTAATTACTGTGGAAGATTGATCTGGCAGTAGGGTGCTAAATGAACTGGAGTGGTAGAGGGAGGGCCATTAAAGCATGTTGGGCTTGGTGTCTAGTGAGGTCGAGGGATAAGATAGTTTGTAGAAACAAAAAGGAGAAGCTGAGTAGAAAAGCATGCATGTTACTTGGAGAGAGACTTTACAGGGGAACTGAGGAAGAGGAAGGAATTAATAATAGGGCCTTGTATAGTTTTAGTTCACATTTTTGAGTGCGTTTTTAGAGTAATGCCATTTTTGCTTATTTACCCACTTCAGGTGGGATTTACCAAAACTCTGTAGCTCGGCATAGAAATACTGTGGTTCAAGAGTTATGGAATGAGATGAGGATACCTGAGATCATCTCATGACTCTGTAGAAGTGAGGTTTGGCTTCACTATTATCCTCTGAAGGTCCTCCTGCGACCTCTACTTATAGGAAGTGCCTTTGTGGGTGCGAAAGCCAAGGGAAAGGCATGAAGACAAGCATCACCTACCTGAGGGAGGCATAACACAATCAAGACTGTGGAGTCAGCTGAACCTGGGCAGGTTGGGTCACCCTGGGAAAGTTGGTAACATGTCTGAGCTGTCACTTTCTTACTTATAAAATAGAGAGGATTCCATTGGCATCCTACCTTGTCAGAGTATTTTGAGGAGTCAGGAAAAATACCTGTAGAGAGCTCAGTTTCGTGCAGTGGCTCTCAACCAGGGCTGATTTTGCTCTCCAGTTATGGTTATCATGACTGGGGAGATGCTACTGGCATCTACTGGGTAGAGACCAGGGGTGGCCTAAGCATCCTGCCATGCCCAGGACACCCTCCACAAAAAAGAATTATCTGGCTCACAATGTCAATCACACAAAGATTGAGAAACCCTGCTGTAATGCCTGACACAGAGTAGGCACTCAAAAATAGCTACAATTTTTAGAGTCCTTAAGATGTGTAAGACTATACTAAGGGTGTAAAATTATTTTCGACTTTAATCCTTTCAAAAGTCCCTTGGAAGGTAGTTACTCTTATTAGGTCCACTTTCCAGGTAAAGAATCTGGGAGTATGAGAAGTTAAGTAACTCTCCCAAGGACAAACAGCTGGTTTGTGGATTCAGGCAGTCTGATTCCAGAGAGCTGGTTTGTAACAACCATGCTGTGCTGTCAATCCAATAGATGATAGATATTATTGTTATCATTACTGTTATGTAAAGAGAATATAAAGTTCTGAAGCCAATCATTAATTCAACAAGTTGAGTGCCTCTGAGTCAGGTCTGTTCTAGGTACACAAGACAGACAAGTATGATCTGCACTGAACAACTCTGAGCTTATATTAATTGGTGAGTTAAGCCTCTTGTCTCTTTCCCTTTTCTGAATATGAGCAAGCCAGACTGAAGACCTGGTGATAATGACTCACTGCAGCTATTATTCCAATGAAAGATTTCCAAGTGGTGGCCACAGTGATGATAGTGGTGCTGGGGGGAGCATGGTGTTAGTCTCTCTTCTCCCTAGGACTGTCACCCAGTTGTTGCTGCTGCTGTACAAAGAGTAAGAACTGTCTACCACTGCTGACTTCTAACCTAGCTTGCGATTTCAGTGTCATGTGGACCCCCAAGCTAGGCAGTGTTCTGGAATGACTAGGCCAGTTTTACTAATGGGGGAAACAAAGTCTTTGGTTTTTCCGCTCTTGTATTTGGTATTAACAGATGAAGCTGTAACAGTTTACTATTTTCAGGGTCTCCAAATCTAGCTTGCCTTGATTATATTTTAGGAAATCTCCAACTTGATTTTAATATTCTTAATAATACCTAGAATTAAGATATCCACCTACATTCATTATGTTTTTTATTTGTAGAGGATTTTCATGTAAGTAATTAAAAGGTTAGCCTTAAAGCACTTAGTACTCATGGGTGTTAGAGTAGGCACTTTGGAAGAATGTAGAAGAATAACTAAGCTCTACAAAAACACTTAATCCTAGGTGAAGAGACAAAATATAAACATATGGAGTAACCTGAGGATAGTTGCAAAACAATTCACTACCATATACAAAATAAAATAAAGGTGACTAGTCCCTTATGTGCAAAAGTGACAAAGAAAGAGTAAATGAGTTGGTTTCATAGAATCCAGATATATGGAGAGTGGCTTCATGACACAGGTGTAGGGCACACCAAGTCCTGGGTAATAACAGGCTGGAGGATGGGCAGGGTAGTACAGTGGTTAGGGCCCAGCCTGTGGAGTCCCACACACTGCAACCAAATCCTGGCTCAGTGCTACTAGATGTGTGACCTTGGGCAAGTGATTTCCACCCTCTACATTTCAGTTTTCTCATCTGTAACATGAAGATGATAATAGTAGCTGCTTCATTGGGTTGTCACAAGGATTAAATGACTTAATACACTTAACTGCTTGTAATCTCGGCAGTCTGACTCCAAAACTTGAGCTATAAACCTCTAAACTACAGCAGCCTAGAATTGTCATTAGTATTCTTGTGGTGCTTGTTATTACAATAGCATGTGAAGCAGTGGATCAAGGAGACAATAAAGATGGGAGACCATCCAAGGTTGTTATAGAAATCTAGGCATAAATGATAAGGACCCACATTAAGGTAGTGGTTTAAAAGCAGATATAGAAGGGAATAAATGGGGCAAAGGATCAAATTCAAAAGACAGTGCATGATACAGATCAGGGGGTTGTTGGATGATGAGGCTAAAGTATATACATAGTGAAATGTAAGATAACAGGATTGAGTCCAGGTGCTCAGAAATTGGGTGATGCCATTGAAAATAATGAAGCTTCCATTTTATTATGGGAAGATGACAAGCTCAGGTTTTGAAATGTTGTATTTTGTTTGTCAAAGGGAAATCTAAGTGAAGATCGCCTCTAGACAATCAAATATATGGTCAGTAAGAAGTTGGAGCCAGAAGTAGAAATTTGCTTTTGTACCACATTGCTATTGTGTCACTGGACTAAAGTAGCAAGGGTTGGAGTATTGCCACCCTCACCAGATTCTTGACACGTTTCTGTGTCTGGGTGGCTAGTTAACCTTAGGCGTCATCATTTAGAGTACTTTCAGATTTTCTCGTTCTGCTTTGATGTAGTTCCTTATCTTGAAACTACTCTAGTCTTGTATGTGTAGCTAAAATGTTACAAAGGTTGATAATCTTGTTGCTAAGTAGCCAAGTGGTTCTTTCCAAAGTAATCATCCATTTTATCAGCAAAATGCTTTGATTAATGTTTATTAATAATATTCATCCAAATGTTTCTGAGATCGAGTGTGATGATTATTATTATCTAATTGTTTTAGCAGAGTTCAAATTGCTACTGATCAAATGTGGAACATGAAAACCCAGCCCTTCCCTTTTCCCTGAGATAACATTTCTCTCAGTTCAGAGTACAACGTTTTACAATTATTTTTAGAAGTTGTACATTCCTAGCAGTTGACTAGGGAAGCAGTCATATCTACATAAGAGCCCATCATAACTTTCAATGCCATTATAGTGACTTGAGGAAAAATATTATAATTTCTTGAGATGGAAGGGTTAGGTCAGAGTTTTTCAACCTCTGCACTATCGATCTTTGGGGCTGGATAATTCTTTGTAATGGGGAACTGTCCTGTAGTTTGTGGGATGTTTAACAACATCCCTGGTCTCCACCCACTAAGTGCTAGTAGCAGCTCCATCCCCCAAATTGTGACCCCCAAAATAACTCCAGACATTGCTAAATGTCTCCAATTAAAACCACTTGCTTAAGTTCTTCCATTTAGTTGTTTACATTGCTAATTTTGAATGTATTTTAAGTCTTAATGCTGTATGAAATAGCTCATGATATGTACATGTTCTACCGCCAAGGGTTTCAGAGATCTTTCCTTCTGAGATAAGTGATGTGCCTGGGTTAGATTGTCTGATTTTGGAATGTGAGCCACAACTCAATTTGCAGAATGGTACATATATAGGAACAAGTACACTAGGGACTCCTTTTCTTATCTTCTCTCTGACAGTATTTTGCTGAACGTTCTTACGCCAGTATTTAAAATCTGTTCAACATTCACTCAACCAAGACTTCTAAGTAACTACTATGTACTTGGCAGTGTTGCTATCCACTGAGGGTACAAAGAGGAATAAAATTGTTTCTAATCACAAAGAACTCTCAGTCAAGAGGAGAAACCAGGGCTTCCCTAGTGGCGCAGTGGTTGAGAGTCCGCCTGCCGGTGCAGGGGACGCGGGTTTGTGCCCCGGTCCGGGTAGATCCTACATGCCGCAGAGTGGCTGGGCCCGTGAGCCATGGCTGCTGAGCCTGCGCGTCCAGAGCCTGTGCTCCGCAAGGGGAGAGGGACCACAACAGTGAGAGGCCCGCGAAAAAAAAGGAGGAGAAACCGGACAAGGAAACATTTTTACCACTGTGTGATAAATATTTTTCCTGAGGAATGGAAAAGCAATATGGGGCTCAGAGAAGAGAGTACCTAACTCTACCTGAGGAAATCAGGAAAGGCTTTTCAGTGGAAACAAAGCTCAAATAGATTCTTGAGATGAGTACGAATTTACCAGACACAGGAGGAGAACAAGAACTTCAGGCAAAAGAAACAGCCTCAGCAGAATCTCAGAGACATGGCTTTGAAGTCATGATAAGCCTGTTTGCAAAACTGGAGTAGGGGAGGTGTGGGTGTTGGTGGGAGAGGAGGGTAGGAAAGTGGTCAAGGCCCAGCTGCTGCAGAACTTGACTGCCTGGTTAAGATCCCTGAACATTTTTCCTGTTGGCCATGAGCAATATTCATTGCTGCATATTAATTTTGTTTTTCTTCCCCCTCTAGAATGTAAACTCCATTTGGCAGGGATTTATGTCTATTTTGTTCATTGATGTATTCCTTATTGCCTACTAGAGGGCCTGGCATATAGCTGAGTTCAATAAATGATTTTGAATAAATGAGTATAGTTTTTGTAATTAATTATGTTGGCTCACCTAGAATTCAGTTGTCTACAATATCATTACCTATTAATGGATTTTTATATTAAAAATAGCTAAATACTCTTGGAAATGGCTTTATTGCCTTCAGTTTTATTCCATATTTTCCAAAGGAAGTGAGTTATTTCATTTTTTTCTGTCTGGATTCATATCAAAATTCATGGATAATTTTATAATGACTGACTGATATAATACAATTTTTTTTATTGAAGCTGTGAAACCATTTTAGAAATTTCAAGACCAGTAAATTGTTTTGTAATACATATGTTCAGAATCTATAGATATTCGATCTTAATAATGGAGATTCGACTTCCAGTAGGTCAGAATGTATTGAATCGCTTTGTTTGAGAACCTATCTAGGGTTAATGTACTTTTATCTTAACACATGGAAATCCTCAGTATGTTTATTTTCCCTCCCTCTCTTTCTCTCCTCCTCTTTATTTCTTTGCTATATGACAATGGAATTGTATTTAAGTTAGTGATTCAAGCAGCAGAAATTTATTCTGACTGTAAAGGGGGATGAATGAAAGTCAAATTGACGTCAGTGTCTGTCTGTTGCTTCAGATTGAGAGAATATGTTTCATTGGTATAGTCGGGGAAGATGTTGGCCCTGATTCTATCAGCTGCTGTCAGGGAGAGAGTATCACATGTCCCTGAGATTCATCTTTCCTGTGGGGCAATGGTGGAAGCAGGTGTGTGCCCATGGGAGGGGTGGGGAGGGAGAGAGTGGGAAGGGGTCAGCCACACAGATACCCGTGAAGTGTCTCTATTAGTACCTCCACAGCTAGGATAGAGAAGAACCACCCTTTTTTTTTTTCTAAGAGCATTAAAAACGTTTTTTAAAAATATCATTAAGATGAACAGGTAAAGGTTTGCTTTTTATTCTGAAGCCGGAGTTATGTTCATCCAATCTTTTTGCTGTTTCCTAGTATTTATGTTTAGCCTGTATAGTGCAATCCTATTCATGAAAGCGAAACGTCAGAATTTTTTCTTTTCTTTTTCTTTTCGGCTGAGATCCCTGCTGAGGAAGAGGAAAGATAACATTTGTTTTCCACTTGGTATCTAAGAAAAAGTCTAGTTTCAAATCAAGAAGTTGCTTTTATTTTTTTCTCGTGAAGATCAACAAACTTGTCAAATGTTTTACATCATGAGAACCAGAGTCAGACAGCTCCCTGTTGTCTCAGAATAAGAATGTGCTTTGAAACGCTGTTTTATTCAGTTTATTTTCACTGTCTTTTTTCTATTTCCATCTCTTCCTCCCTGCCCCAGCCTCTTGATGTTTTTTAGCAGTTTGTGTTCCATATTAGAGATTTGATTCCTTTTCAAGTTTTTTTTTTAACCCAAAATAAACAATAAGAGTGACATGTAAAATCCTCTGGAATGAAAATTGAGCCCTCCCCAGCTAACAGGGAGAGAGACTCAAATGACCACATGTTTGTTTTCATAGTTCTCAGATTTCTGTTAGAGACATAGGCTGAGTCACTGCCAAACCAGAAGGCATTTCTTGGCCCAGCCTGGAAGACCACTTTTCATCCAGCATGCCTTCTAAATAAATTCCTGTGCAGAATGAAAGTACGAGGCAGATTCAGTACTTCCCATAGAGCCGTCCACACATTATTCCTTCATGCCCCAAATAAATGTCAGCTTCTACTTTGTGCTAGGCTAGGTGCTGGGAATATAATAGTGAACAAGGCAGTCATCTGTCTTTACCTTAAGTGGCGTGTGATGTAGTTAGAGGGGTAGACAGGTAAGCAGCCAGTTATCTTCTGAAGTGATAAATGCTACGATATGGAAAGTGCATTTTGCTGTGGAAGCACATATGAAGAGCATCAAAGCAGATGAGGGGTGAGTGAGGTGGACAGGGAAAGGTCAGGGAAATTAAAGGAAGTTTTAAGATAAGACTGGAGGGAGTACAGGTGAGCTGGGCAAAGGGTGGGAGAGTGGGTACAAGAGAGGGAGAATTAAGGTATTTACTCATAATCACCACAAATGGATTTCAGTGCAATTTCTCAGTTTCTAGAGATATTTACTGATGAGATATCTTCATGTTGCACTACTTGCTATCCAAGCATCAAAGCTGGATGAACTAGTACTTCTGCATCAAAGTGGACAGGTGAGAAATGGCCACTTTCAACCTGTGCAAGTCACATCTTCTATGATTCAGTCATTAAAGTTCCTTCCAGAGCTTCTGTGTGCTTTTGAGGAATCCTCAAGCCCAGCACGACTGCACATACCCTTGCATCAAGGCCTATGGCACCTTGGCCAGAGCTCTGGGAGAGAGAGCATGAAAATCAGCTCAGCCATATCCATAATCTAGAGGATTCCTCCATTTTTAAAAGAAGTAATGCTCCTTACTATTAAAAAAATGCTTTGTAGTTCACCCAGTCCTCTCCTGGGCCACTTATTTGTTGTTAAGCTGTCTGGTGTTTAAAACCGTCTGAATTTTTAACAATATCAAAAAGATAATGTTTGGCGGACTTGATACATAAAATTGTAAAATTTCTGTATGGTAAAGGACCCCCAAAACAAAGGTAAACTACAAATAACACTGGGAAAAATATTTGAAACATATAAGAGACTAAAGTTTAAAATTCTAAAAATTCTGCCAATCAACAGTAAGAAAGAAAGAAAGAAAGAAATCCTATAAAAAATAAGCTAAAGGTAGTGAACAGGAAATTCATTAAAAATATAAATGGCTAATAAACTTATAGAAACTATAAATTAAAACACCAACATACTACTTCTTGCCCATTAAATTTATGACAAATAATAACATTAAAACACCAACCCCCCAAAATGTGTAGACCAGAGTCACTTCATCCCAAGCTGCCAGCCCATTCATGCATTTTGATTGGCTTAGTATTAGGTGTGGGATGTCAGGTTTGGGATCCTGAACTCCAGGGAGCCCCATTCCCATCATATTCTATGTCAATATCACCTCCTGGAGTGCAACTCTATATAAAGTGAACCATGACCCTTGGAATTGAGCAACACTATGAGCCCTAGGTGAGTATGAAGCATTTGAAAACTTTATTTCAAAAGAGAAATGGCTCCTCATCTCTCCCACCAATATTCAGCTAATGAGTTTTGCCCTCCTGTTTTCTCATATGGGATGGATCCTGGAAAGGAGAAACAGTGCTAGAAGCAGAGTAGGATTAGGGAATCCTTCCTTACTAGCCTCCTGTGTTTTTCAGTCCTGTCTGATTGCTTCATCTCCTGTGTATCTCTAGAGATAAGAAAAAATCTGGGGACTAGGGATGACTTTGGATGTGTCCCCAGACCAGTCATTTAGCCCTTCGTTAGGGTCTGTGGGTCTATGGCAAAGATTCCAAGACTGTCAGTCACATCTGAGTTTCTCTAGTACTAGATTTTTCACTTATTAGGTAATTCAGTCTCTCTGAACTTCAGATTATGAGAATCAAATAAAATGAGGGATGTGCAGTATTATTTGCTATATTATTAAGAGTTGGAATTAATCTTGCTATCTGTAGGCTTTACTTCCTCTATGAGACTGGCTCTCTCTGTGAAACATAAAGGTTGCTATTCTAGGCCCATGAATTGGGAGCTTGGGCAGGGTGATGAGACTGGGATGGAGATAGGATGATGCACTTTGCCCCATCTCCTCGCCCCAGGCCCGCACTTTGGTGGTGGTACATCAGGTGGCTTAAGGGGATCCTTTGACTTTACCTTTCATTGGCCCCACAAGTTACCTTCGCCTCCTTCTTTAAGGTTCCATCCATTTGATATCTTCTTTGCCTGAAGACAGTCCCTTTGGAATTCTGTGGCTTTGATCCAGATGACATGGATATGCATTAAAATGAGGACTTGCTTGGTATCTTTGACTACTTTGGCTTCAAAGCATTGAACTGGGGTCCAAGGCAACCTTATAACCACTGAACCCTGGGAGCAAGGAGTAGGACTCCCCAGTCCTGCATGAATTGTAGGTGTCTCTGGAGATCTACCAGAGATTGACCAAGAGCTTGAAAATCACTAGGCAGTGCCTCAACCCTGGTGATCAAACTGTGCATGCCCTGCACGTTGTCGTCAAGTGTAGCTGGAAGGAACACATTGAGGTCACCTTCTCCAGAGAGAAGAGAGGGCCATGCCATGCCTGATGATATTCCTATATACATTATTTTGTGATCAAAGATAAGACCCTTGTACATTTCCTCCAGAATGGCATCAGAATGCTCACAGTGCCTGATGAGACTCAAGGAGGTGGGACCTGGCTCCGGTTGTGTGTGTATGGGGAGGGATGTGACTGGGGATAATGGGAACATTCCCATTCCTCTGACCAGCTGGATTATTTTCTTTTTATTCTTCTTCCTTCCTCCTTATTTACTAAATTCCAAACCATTTTTTCACTCTCTGCCTCATTTTCCCCCAGGTAGAGAGGCTGTATCATGAACACTTCTGCAGAGTAATACTCTCACCTAGCAATGTGGCATCAAATCGGGCATCTTGAACAGCTTCCGCTGGGAGGGGCTTTCCTTCTCTAGGGTGCCCATTTCAGAGGGAGGCCTATTTGTCATGTTTAAAGTTTGCCTCCCAGGCAGATTAATACTACAGACTTGACAGAATCTTAAGTGAATTTACCTTAATTTTAGGCTGGGCCCTGAGCCCTCCCCAAATCTAACATAGCAGTACTGCCCACCACACAAACCCCCCGCCAGGTGTGTACGTAGCTCTGGGCCCAGTGATACTGGAGACCTTCTCTAAAATGCAGAAGCCACAGTTTTCAGGAAGAATGTCCTGTCCCCAACCCACTTCAGAGCTGGGCTGACTTGGTGTGCGGTGGGGGAGTTGAGAGGAGGTGGGGAGAGCCGGCCCAGGCCAGGAGTCAATTTTATGTATCAGTCTTGGAGTCCAGTTCACACTCCAGTGGTGAAATGTGAGCTGAGTACTATATGAAACTATACACAGATTGCTTGTCCGAGTCTTCTTTTTTGCCTCCCAGACTGTTGGTCCCTTTCTTTGGCCTCCTCCTGACAGAGAGAGGAAAGGAGATATGGATATGGTTTTACCACACTCATTCCACCCTGAGTACAGAGAATCCTACAGTCAGGTAGCCAAGGTTACCATGCATATACTCACACACATGTGTCTCTCACACTGAGCTCTTTTTACCTTCTCTGCTATGAGGGAAGAAGGGAAGGTCTTTCACTTGTGAACAGGGCCACTGAGAACTAGTTTCTTTTCATTTGATCCAGGTGGGTGAACAAGACCCAGCAGTCTCCCTGCTTTCTGCTATCTGTCTACATACCTCTGAACTGGCAGGGAGAGCCAAGCCAAGGTCAGCCTCCTTCCCAGACCCTGGTCACCTTTGAGAGGCCAAAACAGGACTCAGTAAGGGCTGAAGCAGACCCCTAACTTCCTCAAATCCCAAACTTCTGAGATTCCCTAAACAAAACCCCAAATATAACACCAACAGAAGAGAGAACTTGGCTACTAGAAGAGCAAATATGTTTAGAAGGAATAAAGATCCTCGGTTACGAGAAACAGAGACCAGGGACCACATCCTCTTCAGGGGATGTGGTAGCATGTGGAATAATTAATTTTCTCTGATTGTACAGAAACATTTCTTGGATAGAAATTTTCCTTCTCAGAGGAGAGGGAAGGCTTTCTTGCTGACTCAATGAAATACATCCCTAAAGACAAAGCCTGGGGTGGTGGGGAGGGTGGCCTGAGGCACCCGGCTTCCTTCACCTGTGCTGCAGGGCCTGACTGGGGACACAGGGGCTCATGGAATGGGGTGACCCAGGACGGTGGCTGATCCACGATTCTGACAGTTTTGTTCTGGATGGCAAAGAAAATACCTTCGTGGACATTACTGTGCACGTTGACAAGATTTTAATAAAAAGAATCGATAAAATTCTGTAGCAACGTTAAATTTATTGTAGTTTATGTGAACTATGTGTATGTAAGAGAATATCTTTTGTTTTTAACCAGATGGAAACTCTAGTATTTATAGGTAAAAGGGTGTGATATTTGCAACCTACCCTTAAAATCTATTTCTCTATCCATCTCTCTGGACAGAGAAAGAGAAAGCGAGTATGAGTGAGCAAGGGAGTCCAGGAGACAAATGGTTAAAAGAGGGCAAATCTGGGTCATGGATATATATTCATGCAACTTTTCTTTAGACTTTATATTTTTCCCAAGTTAAAACAATGGCCAGTTGGCTCTGTCTCCCTCTCATCAGCAGGCACACATCATCTTTTAATTGTTATTAAAATTATTTTAATTTTTATTATGGAAAAATTCTAACATACACATCAGAGGAAAAATATAGTCACCTCCTACCTTAAAATTACTGTCATTTTGCCATTAGCGACAATACCACCTTAAAAAAGTGGAGGAGCAGTCCAATTGAATTTCGTGTCCCCGTCTCTTGGAAGCAGTGCTAAGTTCCTTCAGGCCAACCTCACTGACCCGCTTAGAGCTCTCCCCGTCCTTCACCACGTGACAAACACACTTTCCACATCAGATTTCCACACAGTTCATGCTTGGCACTCTGACCTTTTGAGGCTCTGGGTGTGGGTCTGCCTTGCTCTCTAGTCAGCTCTGGGGTCTATTTTGAATTAATTTCCTTCACAAAACATACAAGGAAGCCATCCAACAGGAGTAATTTCAACGCACAATAGCATAATCCTTCAGTCACCTAGTAACTGCAACATGCAAAACAAGCAAGCAACTGGAAATGTGGTTAAAACCTCACATCCCTGTATAAATACTTTCTAATGTTGATGAGAAAATGGATCTAGTCTTGACATACACCTAAAATAAGAATTTGGGGTTCCACTTAAACACCATTGATGGAATGCACATTTTAACTTTTTTGTCTTCCCAAATGCCACCAAAAGTAAATGAATAATAAGAGGCTATTGAGAGTGGAAGAAGATACAAGAGATTTCGCCAGTTTTTGGAGATGGAAATCAGATAGGGGAATGGTAACTGACTTAACAGAGTGGGAGAGTTACCAGATTAGGGGCCTGCAGGGAGGTCTTCACTCTGCAAACCTCAATAGACTCAGGATTTGCGGGCACCAGAGGAGGAACAACGTGGGGTGAGGCGTGAATCTGGTACAGAGGAACTGGTTGAACATCTGTGTGAAAAGTTGAAAGTCCAGTTTCCAACTCATACCTTGAACAGCCCAGTTACCTGGCCCTCTCCTTTCCCCATGCCCACTTTACCACTGGAAGCAGGCTCATTAGCGCCTTTAAACCTAATCATATTAGAGAACCAATTCCGGAAAACCCAGGACCGATTCAGAGAACCCATCCTTAAATTCTGTTCCCCTGAAACCATTTCTGGTACTAAATTATGCATCATTCAGGGTTTGGCCAGAGAAGCATAACTAGTAGGGTGTATGTTTATGTACGGATGTGGATATGCCTATACATGGACTTTTGTAAGAAATTGGTTTACACAACTCTAGGGACTGGCTAAGCATGCCCAAAACTTGTAGAGCAGAAATGGAAGGTCACAAGTAGGCTGGAGCTTCACGGGCACGAACAGAAGCTTGCTGTCTACAGGTACTTGGGAACAGAAGATTATTAGTATGGCTTGAGGTGAAGCTTGTAACTTGTAATCATAGACATCCTCAACTTTTTCCCTTGACTAAATAGTTCTATGTGGGGAAATATTATAGAAGTTAAGTGTCAGGAAAGCAGCCACTATCAACAAAGTATTACCTATTGACTCTCTATCTGTGATGTCCTAAAAGATTTTATTTTCTACCCAAAATGGATATCTCCCATTAGAATGATGCTTTAAACTTAGAGGAATGGAAGCAGGTAGGAAGTAACAACCCTTCAGGATCCTTGATTCTTTCCCTGGAATAAATAAATGACCTAGTAGCTTGTCTAGAGCTGGTCTCTGGCAATAACGTTTTTGATAATAATGAATATGCTTTATTAAACACTGTATACCATCTAACTGGTCTCTCAAGTTTGTGCAGGTCTTGCAAGCAGAGGCACTGCCTGCCTTTGTTCCTGTCTTCAAGGGTATTTGTACATACACCTTCCACGTGATCCAGCACTCCTACTTCTAGGTCTTAACCTGAGAGAAATGGAAGCAAATGTTCATACAAAAACCTGAGCAGAAATCAGGTTTATTGACCATCATAAAATAGTTGAGTTCACTGTACTTGAGGTTTCTCTTCTGTAACACAGCCCATTGCATATGTGGGTGACACCTGGTCTTCTTTGCATTACCCTGCAGAAATAGAGCTGAGGGAACTTTTGCTAATGCTGATATTCTGTCACTGCTGTTGCTGTGAGAAATAAACCGTTCATTGCTCTGACTCAGGAGTCTCATGTCTTCTGCTGCCATCCATGACTAACTTTTTGGCTTGGAAGTAGGGTGAAATCTCAGATTCTTTAAAGTTCTAGATAAAGTTCTATACATGCCTGCTCAATAATTACAAAAACCCCACGAGGGATATGGGGTGGGGTATGGAAACAGATTTAGGGAGGTGAAATTTGCAAAGGTCACCATTTTTAAGTGGTAATAGAAGGTTGTAATTAAGATCTCTGTCTCTGGGGTTGGATTGTCTGGGTTTAAGTCCTGACTCCACCATCGAATAGCTTGTGTAAGAGGGGGATCTAGTTAGGACTGCTAGAGGCTGTCTCCATTATCTTGCTCTGTAATCTCAAGCATAAAGGCAAGTGAGGAAATATGATTCAATAATTTAATATAAGCCAAGTACTCAATTTAAATGAATGCAGATTGTCAGTATCTCTGGCGTCATTTGTGGGTCTCCTTATACCGATTGGATGGTTTAGTGAGGCCCTCGGATCGGCCCCGCCGGGGTCGGCCCACGGCCCTGGCGGAGCGCTGAGAAGACGGTCGAACTTGACTATCTAGAGGAAGTAAAAGTCGTAACAAGGTTTCCGTAGGTGAACCTGCGGAAGGATCATTAACGTGGTTCCGAGAGCGCGGCGGCCGACCCGTCGCCCGCTCGCGGACGAGTCTTTCCCCACCCGTGCGGCGCGGGGCGGGAAAGGGAAGTGGGGGAGGGGAGGCGACCGGGAGTCGGGCACCCGGCGCGAGCGCGCGTGCGTGTGCCGTGCGCGCGGGGGGGGGCGCTGCCGCCCCGGGCGGCCCGTCGGGTCGGTCGGTGAAGAAAAAAAAAAAGAAAATGAAAGACAGGAACTACCTGAGTTTTTATATCTTCTCTAGCTCTGAAGTTACGTGTTTTAATTTATACTGTGCTTCCTCTCCTATTTGTCTCTAGAATTCAGAGGTGGACCAGGAAATCCTATGACAAATAAGGTCTTTGAGCTGAGCGTGCTACAATGGATCTGCCCTGTCTACCCCCCGACCCTACAGTTAGGGGAAAGTGGTAACAACACAGGATCAATTTGATCTTGGAAGTGGGACATGCAAGAATATAAAACTGTTTCTGAGGGTGTAATGACAGTGGTTTTGTTAGATTCCTGTTTGACACTTGGACCTCTGAGGAAGTCTTTCTTTTCTAAACTGTACTGGCCCATATCAAGTGAGAATATTCAAGTCCCTAAAGTCAACAAAACAAAGTTTACATAAGGCATAGTTAAGTCATCAGTTTGAATTAGAAAAATTCCTTTTATTAGACATGATGATTTCGTCATCTAAATCTATGTTATCCCAAGTGCCCAGAACAGCATCTAGTGTGTAGTAGCTCAATAAATTTTTGTTAAATGAATGAATTAATGAATATTGATATAGAAGAATATCTTTGCTTTCCTAAGTGAAAAAAATGTAGGCTATAGGACAGTTTGATCTCCTTATAACTACATATTTTATATCTATTCTATCTACCTATCATCTATCTTTTTATGATAATCATAGTAAAAAGACCAAAAAGTCCTGCCTCAAATAGATTTTTCTGGGAGGTAAGATTAGGTGGGACTTTAACTTTCTACTTGATACACTTCTTCTGGTGGACGTGTATGGGAGATATATTTCTAATGTAATTTTTTTCTAATGAAGGAAAAATATAGAGCCCTCCTTCTCTTCAGGAGGCCTAAATGGAAACAGAGAGTGGCTTGGCCAGAAGCAGCAATGGAAGGGCAGTTTTCTAGGCTCATGGGAAGAGATAGAGATGCTCCTTCCTTGCTTCTTCCTTTCTCTATTTTCCTTTCTCTCATCCTGCCTTTCCAGAGGCTTCCAGTGAAGGCTGGTTCTCAGAAGGCTTGGTGCGGGGTTGGGTTGGGAAGGAGGGCTGCTGAACCGAGATCTAGAAGTTATGTATTTCCAACAGTCCACTGAAAGCATTCGCCTGCCTTCTTCCAACACTTCACTACCAATAATCTCTCTTAGAGCTTTGAGGTGGCAGATTTCTACGAAACTCTGTTTCTTCCAAAAAGTACATAAGTTAATACAATTTTTTTTCTGTTATCCACTGTTATCTCATTTATCTGTGTTTTTTTTTTATTGTTATCATTGCAGAAAGTAATTCAGGTTATAGGAATTTTAAAAACATTGAAGTATAATTGATTTACAGTGTTGTGTTAGTTTCAGGTATATAGCACAGTGATTCAGTGGTATATATATATATATTCTTTTTCAGGTTCTTTTCCCTTATAGGTTATTACAAAATATTGAGTAGAGTTCCCTGTGCTATATAGTAGGTCCTTGCTGGTTATCTATTTTATGTATAATAGTGTGTATATGTTAATCCCAACCTCCTAATTTATCCCTCCCCCATCCTTTTACCTTCGGTAACCATAAGTTTGTTTTCTATGTCTGTGGGTCTCTACTTTGAGGTATGGGTCATTAAGGACTTAATAAATCTCAGCACCAATTACACTAGTACAACTGAATTCTAAAAATTGGTAGAGTCAAGTATTTGTACATTGTTTCTTGGGAAATTCATCAGTACGTGCCCCGAGAGCTAAGTTGTTTTTAAAACTATTCTATAATTAATGTCTTCTTGCCAGAAGAAATACATTTTACTTAATTTAGTTTTTCTTTACTCAGTGACTATTATTTCAACTTAAGGTTTCCAAAGGAAGGAAGAAGAGGAAACATTTATTGAGCATATTGTGCCAGATGCTATCATGTGCATTATGTGTTAGTCTCAGAAGGGTGGGTATTAGTACACCACTTTACAGATGATCAAAATGAGGCTCTGAAGGTTTAAGCAACTTGCTCAGACTTAAACAACCACTAAGTGGCTGAGCTGAATTGAGGCCCCATCTGATGTCAAATTTAGTGCAACTCTTTCCATTGAGCTTCAATAGATTTAAAGAGAGACTTGAGATAGTTTACTACAGTAGTTTATTCTCAGTTTACTACATGTATTAGAAGAGCAATTGGATTTGCTACTGCTATCCCCATAATTCAAACAAATCTTAACCAAGTAACTCGAGATTTTTCTCACTCAGACATACCCTAATTTTGCCTGAATAACTCTCAAATATGGAATTTATATAGAATTATTTAGCTATACGCTGTGTGACATTTTATGCCATATTATATTATTAAAATGGCTCATGTGAAGCTATTTACTATATGAGGGACAATATCTGATTATGGGAAAGCAGACTCAATGCAGTTATCTTTTGTGGTTAGACGAGTTCTTGATTAAATTATCATAGCTTGTCTATCTTATAAATACCTATACTTTTCTGTGCTTTGACATGCCACTTTCTCTTCTGTCTTGGATCTTTTCACTTGCTATTCTCAGTGCATGGAATCCTGCTTCATTGACTTATCACATGGCTGGCTTCTTAAGCTTTCAGCTTGAATCTCACCTCCTTATAGAGGCATCTGTTATTCTGCACCCAACATCCATCCATCCCTCTTTTGGTAAAAGAGTGACCCAGTTTTCCTCTGGAGTTCCAGCCTTACTCCACTTTTAAGCTTGTGGTTTAGGTGGGATGGACCCCATGTCCAGCTCCAGGTGTGGTCCCAATTGGCTTAAGTCAGTAAGCATATTCCATTACCCTAGCCACAGTGATGGGTTTAGGGATGGGCCTGTAACCCACTCAGAGCCAAGGAGATGTGAGAAGACATTTATTAGGGTTTCTGAGAAAAAAAGTTCCTTTCTATTGATTGAGAGCTTTTCGAAGAGACCTCCCTCTTTCCCTAGATTCTTGAACGGTTGAACGGTAGTTATGCTCATGAATGGGGGCATATTTGTGTATTCGTGAGGGAGGGGGGTGCTGGGGTAAGGAGTATAGAGCAGTGACTGTGTGGAACCTCTGGATGACTTCATCAGTGAGGAAAGCACACATGGATGGCAGGCTGAAAATCCTCTGGAAGAACTTTGAGCTGCTAGACCAAACTCTGCAGGAAATTAGACCTTTACCTAGACAAGTCATTACATTCTTTTTATTGTTTAAGCCAGTTTTTTGTGTTGTTTTGTTTTTTGGTTTGTTTGTTTGTTTGTTTTTGGAGTTGTTATTAGAACACACAGAGTTCTGATCAATATAGCTGTCCAGAGAGGATTTTCCTGATGAACCTATCTAAAGTGGTTCCCTCTCTCTAGTACTACTTATCATGAACCCGTTTATTTCCTTCATGTTATTTACCAAAATCTGTAATTATATTTTTGATTTATTTGTTTACTTGTTTATTGTCTGTCTCAGCTATGAGACTATAAAGTCTTCAGGGCTGGGAACTTGTGTGTATCTAGTTCACTAATTATCACCAGCACCTGGAACAGTGTCTGAGAAGATGGAAGTAGCATTTATTGGATGAATGGATTAGTAACTTTTCTGTAGATCCAAAAATGTATTTTTTTTCCAATTTCATGCTCTATGACCCCTTGCAAAAGCAAGAAAAGAGATAGTTAACAATTATACTGCCTGAGCCCATCAGTATGAATTCTGACAGTGTTTTCCAAACAAAATGGAATTATTTTCCTGAGAGTCAGCTTTTAACATGAAATGTTATTATTTTACCTAACCGCAGTTAGATTTCCAGCAGTTTTATAGTTTGGTCTCAGACAAAGAACTTTTTTCACCATCTGCTTTTCATTTTGAAAGGGCTCTCCAAAAGACACACATTTGAAAACACATTGAAACAGAGCTTAGATAGCTTTAGAAGAGGAGAATAATGTTTTCCCCAAAAACTGTGACCCAGAAGGTTGGAAATTAATTATTTACTGCTTTTTGGCAAAAAAACAACAAAACAGAAACACAAAAAGTTTCATCATTTTGTGGTAGTTGCAGATAATGATCAGAAGGAAATGAGATACGAACACAGCAAAAAATAATTTAGATGCTCCAAAAGATACTGAAGAAACATCTTGGAAAAGATTACTATATAGACTTCTGATCTTACCAATATTTTTTTTTGCGGTACGTGGGCCTCTCACTGTTGTGGCCTCTCCCGCTGCGGAGCACAGTCTCTGGACGTGCAGGCTCAGCGGCCATGGCTCACGGGCCCAGCCGCTCCGCGGCACGTGGGATCCTCCCGGACTGGGGCATGAACCCGTGTCCCCTGCATCGGCAGGCGGACTCTCAACCACTGCGCCACCAGGGAAGCCCCTTATCAATATTTTTAAAGTTAATTTATTTATTGAAGTATAGTTAGTTTACAATATTGTGTTAGTTTCTGGTGTATAGCAGAAACTAACACAATATTGTGTTAGTTTTTTCATGTTCTTTTCCATTATAGGTTATTACAAGATAGTGAATATAGTTCCCCATGCTATACAGTAGGACCTTGCTATTTATCTACTTTATTTTATTTTTTCTTTTAAAAATTTTTTTGAAATATAGTTAATTTCAATGTTGTGTTAGTTTCAGATGTACAGCAAAGTGATTCAGTTACATACATATAGATAGATAATATTTGAGTTGTTGCTTTACCTGTGATGTAGCAATTAATAGCAAAGGATTCTATTTTCTGTCTTTTCTTTTACATATTCTAAATTATAAACTATTCTTAAATGGGAAAAGATAATTTTTTAAATGTGCAGTTTGTCGATACTCTCACGGAGTGATTTTCAATTATTGTGTTGGAGACCAACACAATAATTTTACTTTTTCTAATCAGAATCTCTACCTCTGGATATTTAATTTAACAATATTCATTGATTCACTTAAAAATAATTATTGAGCATCTATGATATGCTAAGCACCATGTTAGACTTATATTTGCACAAGATGACAGGATCCCAGCTCTTAAGGTACCTGTAATTTAGTTGGCAAAGTATGGTAAATGTTCTTAGCACGTATTTTATATTTTAAGTGTGTTGATATCAGGAAATTTAAAAGATGAATTGTTAGAACCTGCCACAATGTATAGTTTTAATGATCTGGCACTGAAATGTGTTATATGACTATTGGGAAATCTAGTAACTATAGAATCCTAGATACTAGAGGTCATCTAATCCATTCCCTGTGTCAGAGAGTAGCAGAAGAAAGTAATTCTAGAAAATAAAAATCCATTCCATTTTGATGTCCTGAGAAATATGACTTCCTAAAAATGAAGACATTTCAGTTCTAGGATAATAAACTTATAATGGTAGTTTTAAAACAGATATTGTTGGAATTCTGCTGCTTTGTCCTTCAGTTATAGGACTTAAAAGACAAAAGATTGATTTTTGGGAATTTCAAAAACCAAGGAGCTGAGAAAGAAAAATGCTTTCTACATCCAGAAAGGAACAGAAGCCTAAATAATTAATTAGTAGACAGTAAAAATTTGTGTAGCATCAGACAGACAATAAGGGTATTTAATCAAACAAAACATTTTAATAATACAACTATTCTAGTATGTAATCCACACAAACCTTTTGGTGGTCTTCTTTATTCATGCAGTACCCACCATGACTTGTCACCACTGTACGTGTTAATTATGGGTTTTTTCTTCAAGAACACCTGACATGGGAACTCCTTGTATAAAGCAAGGCCTCTCCTCTTATTCCCTGACGCTGGCCAGAGACCTCTTCTACCTGTGATACCCTCGCAGTCAGAGCACTTTCCGTGCCACTGAATTCTTGCATTCCCTGCTGACATCCCCTTGTTTAAAAACAAATTATCCAGGGCTTGGAAACAAAGCCAAGAGAGTGCAGCATGTCTCCTCCTCCAGCCCTTGTCCACATCAAGGATTCTTCAGTTATCTCTGAGGCATGCACCTGTATTTGAGGCTCACTATTCTATTGATTAAAGGCTCAGACTTTAGGAAGTTACATGATAATTTATAGATTTGTTTCCAGTAGAAATGCAAATGATTTTTGTCTGGTGTAAAAGGCAATCCAGTGATTATGGTGATTATAATGTCATTTTTCAGTAAAATATTCACCAGTTTAATATTTAACATAGAAATCATATTCTAATCCTCAAAATGCTCTGTGTACCAGTTTTACCATTTTCCTTGTTCTCTCATTAATTAATGCATTGAATAAAACCTTTGAAACATATAAATTTTTTATTTGTATGAGTCAAGTTTCAACTTTTTGAAAACTTTATATCCCTTTGGAAGCACCTATTGCTATTCCAATGAGCCACAGAATCCAGGCCCTGCCTACCCCTTTTTGGGGGTATTATTTCCTCGCTACATCAATATGGAATTAATATGGCTAGCCCCCAGGACCTTCAGATGGTCCATGTGCTCCTAAGCCTGTTTTCCTCCATACTTACATAGGTGTTTTTTTTTTTTTTAACATCTTTATTGGGGTATAATTGCTTTACAATGGTGTGTTAGTTTCTGCTTTATAACAAAGTGAATCAGTTATACATATACATATGTTCCCATATCTCTTCCCTCTTGCGTCTCCCTCCCTCCCACCCTCCCTATCCCACCCCTCTAGGTGGTCACAAAGCACCGAGCTGATCTCCCTGTGCTATGCAGCTGCTTCCCAATAGCTATCTACCTTATGTTTGGTAGTGTATATATGTCCATGCCACTCTCTCGCTTTGTCACAGCTCACCCTTCCCCCTCCCCATATCCTCAAGTCCATTCTCCAGTAGGTCTGTGTCTTTATTCCCTTACATAGGTTTGAAAGGGAAGGGCTTAGATTTTAAGGTTGGGCTTAAGAATCCTTGGGGAGCTTTGACTAAAGAATATTATTAATGTTTCTGGCACATTGTAAGTTAAACTGGCTTCCTTTGGGGGCCAGCCAGAGGACTTCATCACACATATCTTGGTATCTTGCAAAATGTAGGCAGATGCCAACTAACCATTGTATAAAAGACTTTTGAATATAACCAGATGGTAAAACGATGGATATCTGTCCTCTTTGCCTGCCCAGCGTGCATCTCTCCACCTGGTAACAGTACTCTGATTTTACTTACTTTCCCTTGGAGTCTTAATGGGAGTCTTAATTAGAATGTCCCATTGTTTCCTAGGCAGGGGATGGCACATGATCCCAACTGGGCCAATAGTTGCTCTGGAATCTGAATCTTAAATGAGTAACACACCATCTGAAATAATGACTTGTGATTCATTCATCCCAAGGTCAGGGCTCTGAAGAGACTGTCATCTGGTTCCCAGGTACCTAAATCTCCATAACAGTGTGGGTCTGTCCTTCTTGAGACCTGGTTCTTCAACTTTCCTTCTATTTTGTGAGCTATCCTGTGACTTCCAATTTGTTCCCAGTTCCAAAAAACTTCCTTTTGTTAACCAGAGTAGATTTATAGTGTTTGTACCCAGAGAACACTGATAGATTTGGTGAATATATATGTCTCATTAAGATTGAAATAACAAATACTCTATTGTTTATTCATTGCCTGTTAAAACTAAGCACAGTAATTGTACTAGCTAATAAATAACATTTACTAAGTCTCTGTCTTTGTTCTAGACTAGCCTATTTAATCCTCACAGTAACCCTATGACAGGAAGAAACTGAAGGTCAGAGGGGTAAAGTAACCCAATCTGGTTTACACACTATTAAGTCATGGTGCTGGGATTTGAACCCAGGCAGTTTGGTGCTAAGTTCCTTGTTCTTCATCAAATTTCTCCTTGGGACAATAGACACCCTGCTAATTGATGGAAAAAGCCACCCTGCAGGTGATTTCCTGCTGTTGAGTGAGTGCCTTTTATTCTGAGGATAATCTTTACATTTCACATCTAACACAATCCAACAGATGATTTAAAGTTATATGTTTATTAAAACGTTGGTGTGAAGAAGAACATTCTGTGCTTTCCAGACACTAAGTGGCTCTGCAGTGAATTGAAGGAGGGATTTCAGTCCTCCAAGGTGACTCTCTGGGTTTCTGGAAGCACTTTCCCACAGGTTTTCTACACTAGCTCTGTGTGAGGGATCAACATAGTCAGCAGCAAGTCTGGACTCCTTCCTTTTGTGTGCTGGGGGAATCTGAATCAACGTTTTGTATAGATAGGACTCTAGACTATGAATTTGGAGTTAATCTTCCATTTCCTGCTCCTTTCTCAAATCTGGATTCTCTGCTTTCTTTATATCTCTATCCTACCCTCTCGAGCTCTGCTCTGTTGAAGACCCCATCCAACTGAACACAGAGCTGATTGTGGAGATGACTGCAGGAGACGTCATGCTATGTCACCATTTCTTCTACTTACCTGCCTGCTTATTATTGCCTCATTAGGGTTAACCTGTCTGAGCACCAGAATCACTGGAGAACCCTTTGCAATCATGCATATTCCCGGGCCTATTCCAGACCTCTTAGAGGTGGGATCCAGGAATCTGATTCCGATGTTATGTTTGGGACCCACTGGTGCAGAGGAAAGAATTCTGAGAATACGAGGGTTCTTTGACACTTACCGTGGTCCTCAGTTTCTCTGGACATTGATTTCCCAATCTGTAGAATGGGGAAACAAGGCCCACTCTGTCCACCTTACAGGCTGTTGTGAGGCTGATGAGTTTGAAAGCATTTTGGTGGAATGCTTTACTATTACTGTTTTCAAGAAAAGACAGTTTACAAAAGGTGTTTTTACTCTGCCAGGGAAATGGAGCTTGCAAAGTACCAGTGTCACAAAACACACACAATTCTCTCAAATGCAGATGGAATGAGACATGTTTATGTAGACTCATTGCCGTTGCTGGGCCTGGATCCACCTAAGCACAGAAGTCAGTCTGGAGAGAAGTATAGGGAGTTGTCTGCCCGCACCTCCACCACAATCCCAAACCTGGACAACGAGGCCTGAAGTTTTTTTAACAAAGAAAAGTCTTTTATTCCGTAATTAAATTAGATATGACTCTTATCTTCAAAACACACTTCATGAGATTAACAACTTTACTCAAACTGAGCCAGTGGTGAAACACTGGCTGAAACCTTCCATGGTCCCTACTTGAGTGTAGCTCTGGAGAGGGCTGAGTGGTGTGCAGGAAACTGGTGCATACCACGCAGCAGCTGGGCAAGGGGGAAGGGCTGCTATTAAGAGGCTGGAAAGTGTAGACCGGAAACACTGGGGAAATAAGCACACAAAATATGCACATTTCAAAATCTTTTCTAGGGCCAGCTCCTGGTTTGATACCTTATTTTATTTCTAAGTGGGCAGCAGCCTCATCTTTCGCACATCAGATTTGTCTGCCTTTTCTGGTAAAAGTTTAAACTATCCTTGAGATTTTGCTTGAGGTGATAAACGTTTATAAGTTTCTCATTTTATTATTGGCTCATTTTATTATTGGGGGAGAGGGGAAGGGAAGGTAGAAATCTAATTTCTAATTCAGCCTAGAAGTTGTGAACTTGGTATCTGTCAGTTGGTTGATTTAACTGGGTCTTATTCAAATTATAATTATCTGACTCCCCAGTAAAACATAACATTTTTTGTTGAGTTGTTCTTTCAAGGTAGCTCTGATTCCCTGGGAGGAAAAGACTGTATAAAAAAGTTTGCCATCAATGCTACCATTCCCCTTTTAGAAATCATGTATGTTCTGTTTAAGGTCATGGATATTTTAGGATTTGAGATAGCAAACAATCTTGACAGTTTTGGTCAACACTTACAGAACAACAAAGAAGCACATTAGAAAAGAATTGCAGGAAGTGGAGCTGGCTGGTGGAGAGCAGAGAGGAGATCCCGGCCTTGCACGCTTCAGCCTTCTACAGGCTCGGGACTCTCACTATCTAACACCTCCAGTGATGTGTGCCAGATATCAGTCCTAAAGACTGCAGACTTACACTGGTGGAAAACAAACACGCCTCGAACGGAAAACAACTCAGTCACTGACTGGAGTTCAGTATTTAGGGGAAAAAAACGTTTTGTCAGTTTCATCTTTCTTAACTAACTTAATAGCCAATACATGGGTATTGGAAAACAAATTTATTGTTTGGGTCCCTGTTTGTTAAGAAGAAAGAAAGGAAGAAGGGAAGGAAGAAGTGAGGGAAGGAAGGAAGGGAAGAAAGAAACCTGTTAGCTATGCTTTTTTTTTGGTAAATTGCTCTGCCAGTGTTTACAACAAGAAATGAAATGTCATGTAGAACTGATTTAATGTTTATTCTTTTCCCTAGATAGAGGTCAAAGAATCATGTAAAATCCAAACTCTTTTTTTCAGTTTAAATCATTTAGGGAGGTTTCCAGTATTGACGTGGGAATCAATGCAACTTGAAAGCACGATGGCCTCTGCAGGCCTGTGTGAACCTTGACACCAGTCCTTTTTTCCCACACACTTGTTTCCAGTTTCCCTGCCGAAGTGGGCACATGAGAACAGCTGGCTCAGCTCTTAATAGTAAGAGAAGAAAAATAGTTTGGATTTCGTTTTCTGCTGACACCATGAATTGAACCCGTATGTTTTGACAGTTTAGATGGAAAAGACGTCCTAAGTCAGAAAGTCAATCCTTCGGTAATGCAGGGAAAGCAACTGAAAACATACTCTTGGGCGGTGTGAACCACAGTTCCCCTTTTGCCATGAAAACCTCACGTCTCTATAGTTTCATGACCGGCTCTTTCCTTTAGGGAAAATGCAATTTAGACTTTCCCCACCTCCTTTTTTTTAAGTTATCAAATGTATTTTTAGCATATGCATTCACTCCTGCAGTTACCTAAGATGCAAGGTGAATCCTTCCTCCTACAGTGCTGGTTCCCACTGTCTTCACAAGGCAGCAGTACTAGAAGCAGGTCAGTCTGGAGGACTGGGGAGAGGGCTGCTGAGTCCTTCCACATCACTGTCAGCCACCTCTCCCAACTACAGCAACTAAATATCCAATCTAGAAACAGTGTGCTTGCTGTGTAGTTCCAAGACAGTTTCCTAAATTCCCCTATATTGTGCCTCCCAAGGCCACACAGACAGATTCCAGAGGTCCCACTGCCCTGCGGTGTTTGGTTGTCTAGGTGAAATGGAGATTTTAGGATTGCACAGTAATAACTACCTCACATAGCTACTGAGGATTCAATAAGTAGGTAAAGCATCCAGCCTAGTCCCTGACTGGCCATAAGTTCGCATTAAAAATGTTAGTTTTGTAGGGTAGTTCACCTAGTTTCTCTGTAATTCAAATATCCACTAATAGATCAGGTCCACTGGAATTAGTTATGTTATCTAAAAGGGGAGCAAATGAAATCCCAAGTGGAAAAGGGTCCGGGGTTCCCAACTAGAAATAATTCTCCCTTTGTTATGTCTAATGGGATTTAACATCTAGGTAGCATAGATCTTTTTAAAAAATTATATCTAGAAGAGAGATTCAAGAAGATGATAAAGTCTGAATTCCTAAGAAGGAGGCATTGATCTGGTGCTTCTTTAACACAATGTGTTTTCCATCTATACTTGTAGATCTTTTGCTTTTAGCTGTGATATCTGTCTCTAGCAGTGCAAAGAGGGTTCATATTGGAGCCCTGGAAAACTGTCAAATCACATCATTGTTGAGGTGGTTGGCGCAGTTTCTGGGATAAAGGAAGTTCCTGCTTGAAGGGTCCTATTTGTTCTTAGACTTAGCTTGCATCATGTGTGTTGAACCCTGGAATTTGTATATGTAATTGCTCTTGAAGGGTAGGATATATAGAGAGCCAGTTGTAACTGGTTTGTTCAAATTGAGCCCAGAACAAGGCAGATCTGTGAAGGGAGGGGCGGAAAGGCCAGATCAGCTTGGTAACAAGAGGCTCAGCCTGTTCAAAGCTGTTGAACAAGCTCACGGGAGCAGGATACACCCTGGGGGAAACGAGGTCCAAAAGTAATGGCCTTATACAGCATGAGGGTGACTTTGATCTTCTGAGGCTGACTCATTTTGACAAAGCTTTGCAAAGTTGCAAGTATACATTGTAGAAATGTGTATGCAAATTAGAAATCAGGAATATGGATTTTTATGTCTAGTGGCCAACTGTAAGCTTAAAAATTAGTTCTAACGATCGAACATTCTACTTATTATGATATAGAGCACTGTCCAATCCTTTTATTGATACCTGAAATGAGAGTATGGTAGAAGAGTAATGTTTCTCAAGAATCTGTGGATACCTAGGGGTCTGAAGACATTATTTTCAGGTCCTTGTATTTTGAAGCGTGTGTTTTCAGTTCAATGGTGATATTTTAAATTATTGTTTACCCCTACATGAGTAAAAGGTTTTTTCTTTTTTGTTACAATTTATAACCAAAAGATCCTTTAAAAACATATCTTGGATCAATATGTTTGAAACCAGGGACTTGGCATATTCTTGATGATTCTTATAAAAGGGGTCTATTCTTTACTCAAGCATGAGAAACAGTAATCTCGGGTAGGTGAGTTAACCATGAACCCTAATTTCTTGATCTATAAAATAGGATTTATAAGGACTCCTTCAGAAGGTTGCTAAGGATTAAATGAGGACAGTGTTTGTAAAGTACTTGGGACTTAGGTGCTCAGTAAATGTTACTGAGTAACGTTTACTGACAGTAAATGTTAGTTCTCATCTCTCTCTGAGCTCCTTCCCCTCATTCCCTGAGGTTACACAGAGGTACAAAAGATGTAAGGACTCCAATTACAAATAGTTACCTTCTCTTCCTCAAGTAAAGAAAGTAGACCGGTTTTAGCAAGTTGTTGCCACTTGTCAGGCTTTTAGAAAGTTATACTTAGTCATGATGTAACTCCAGAGTCATTGAGAAGGAATCTAGTTGTAAGTAGAATGTTCTAGATAATCCAAGGGTAACTGGAGTGCCTTATATTTTCTGGCCTCCTGCGATTGTCCTTTCTATTAATATCCAAATAAAAATTATGCGAACGCCCATTTGCTTGCTCACGTGAAACTCATTTCCCTTATGGGTATTTTTGAGAGTTCCCTGGAGTCTTGCCTGTTGTGTTGTCATTTGTCACTTTTTATTTAACTACTTTCTCAGTTCTTGATTGGTCATCTGGTCACCATACTCCATGTCGAGCCTTCTCCCTCTTCTTCATAGGAGAGTACCACTCCCTTCATGTTCTAAGCAACTGTTAGGCAGATACTACATAAAAAAAGAATGAAAATTTTCCATTTGCAACAACATGGATGGACTTGGAGGGTATTATGCTGAGTGAAATAAGTCAGAGAAAGACAAATACAGTATGTTATCACTTATATGTGGAATCTACACAATTTTAAAAAACCTAGTGAATTTAACAAAACAGAAGCACATTCACAGATATAGAGAACAAACTGGTGGTTACCAGTGGTGTGAGGAAAGGGGGAGGGGCAAGATAGAGTAAGGGATTAAGAGGTAAAAGTACTGTATATAAAATAAATAAGCTACAAAGATATACTGTAGAGCACAGAGAATATAGCCAATATTTTATAACTATAAATGGAGTACAGTCTATAAAAATTTTGAATCCCTATGTTGTACACCTGAAACTAATATAATATTGTAAATCAACTATACTTCAGTTAAAAAAAGGGCAGATGTTAGATTACAGTTGTTAATAAGAAGAGTTAAAGGACTTGAAAGCTGTCTGTCAAAAATCCCTGCCCCTAGGTTCCCTGCCCATGTTCCATCAGGAGGTCTTCCAGTTGGCTCTCTCTCCTTGGGTCCTAGCTGCTGGGCTCAGCTTCCCTTCAGATTTGATACATTTTCCCCTGCTTTCTTTCCCCCAAGTCCCTGGGCCTCAATCCCCCACTACTTTACCCAAAAATCTCAAACAAAATAGTTAGCTCTCTATAAAGACTGTTGTAATAAAGCAAAACAAAACATAAATAAACCCCCCAAAGAATGTTATAATGTTCTTCTCACACCTTTAAAGCTGAAACATCCCCAAACTAAATATCAGTGACACAAATCTGGGTCCCAATTCTGTTAATGCCAATTAGTTGACAAATTTTAGTCACTGCTTATTTCTATACTGTAATTTCATTGAATTGGGGCTTGATTGGCAGGAATAGAGGTGAGGGTTGTAGGAGATGCAGGTATGTGTGGGGGAATATAGAATGATCTCCACTTATATAAAGAATCTAAAATAGTCAAAATCTTAGAAGCAGAGGGTAGAATGGTAGATGCCAGGGGCTGGGGGGAGGGGAAAACAGGGAGGTATTAGTCAAAAGGTACAAAGTTTCAGTTATAAAAGATCCATCTAGAGATGCCTGTAGTTAACAATACCGTACTGAATACTTAAATTTTTTCTGAAAGGGTAGAGTTGAGAGCCAAGAGGTAGTTAAGTGTTTTTTTTATCATAATAAAGAAATAAATAGGGCAGTAGGAAACTTTTGGTAGTGCTGGATATGTTTATGGCATAGGTTATAATGATGGTTTCTTGGGTATACACTTAACTCCCAGCTCATTGAATTGTATACATTAAATAGGTACAACTTTTTGCATGCTGACCATACCTCAATAAAGTGGTTTTAAAAAATATACAAAATGATCTCCATGATTCCTGCAAATTCAGATTCTATTTTATTCTAAAAGCACCTTTTTGGTATTAAAAATCACATACATTACAATGAAATTATCTTCATGTACTTTTATGTAAGCTTAATAATGAAATTACTAAAAATTACAAAAATTTAAGTATAGCTACTGTAATTTCATCTCTAATTTTACATGGAAAGTTTGCCACATACCAATAAAATTAATTGTACTGTTTTCCCAGTATAGGAGATACTTTACTTCTGAAAAAAATTATTTTGGAAGGGGCAAGGAAGGGAGGTATATATGTTACTATAGTAAGTATATAAATTTCAGTAGCATATTTGATGTAAAAATAACTGATTTGATTTCTAATACATTTGTAATGAGTTGATTTTAAATTAGATTTCCATGATATCCCCCCATCAAAAAAAAAAAAGAAAAAAGAAAAAGATCAGGTTGTCTTTGTTTGGGCATGTGGATAATCATACTTTACCCAGAATTGATATTATGTAAGGTTTGAAGTTATAAGAAAGAATTTGAATAAAATACCTGGATCATAACCCAAGTCACCCGGTTGACACACCTGATGGGCCTTTTCACATTTAAGTTATGAAGGAGAATTTAGTGGAGCACCAGGTCTCACCTCACACTCCAGGTGGGTCAGGGAGGTGCCTCAAACACAGATATTTCCCTCTAGCTCCAAGCTGTGTAGCTTCTCCGAGCCAACAGGCACACTCTCTGGGTTTGGGGTGGTGGGGTACATCCCACCCCAGTACTGTGTAGAGTGCATAAAGTATTGGGGAGAACTGTGGGGCAGAGGAAAGGCTGCATTGCCCCAAATATAGTGATGAGTGATTTTACTCTGATTCATTTATAAGTTTGATTATTGATTATGCAGATTGTGTTTATATGAGCAATTTTATTTGAAAAACCTCAGTTATTACTGGTCATAGGTAATGACTAAAATATCAGTATTTTATATATGTGTTTATACACACACACACACATTTTAAACATAGCAGGCTTTAAAAACAAAGACACATCAAATCATCTCTTTAAATCCTGCATATTGTCCCCTCATCTTCCTCCAAGTATTGGTGATTCTCATCTCTTTTAAACCCCATCATTTAGAAAGAATTGTAAAGTTAATATTAATGTGTCCTATATATTTCTTGCTTACAGTGGTGGGGACAGCAATCATGTCAGCCACAGAGGAGGAACAAATACATATATTCAAGACAAACCCTATAGTAACATCACTCTCACCCTCTCGCAAGCCTTTCTGTGTCCTTGAGTGGGAGGAGGGGTGGAGATGCTGCCTACCACTCTGGGCATGTTCAGGGGACTGCGATGCCATCTTTCTTGTGCTTTAAGGTGAAAAATTGCTTAAGAACCACTGCTTTAAAATAGAGGATTTTGAACTTTTAAAGCAACAGAGTCTTTTTTTCAAAAGAAATTTTACAGGGCCCTGAAATAGGTAAAATAGGTAAAGCACAGGTGCTCTGGGCGAAAGGGTGAGGGGTGGGAATGGGAAAGTTACAGAACCCCAATGACTGGGTTTCCTTACCCTGGAGAGCCCTGCAGCAGCAGGAAGAACATAGTCTGTATTGCTCTGTAGTTGTCTCTGTTGCAACATTATAATTGCATCACCAAAGAGGGTGCAAGTGCACATCAAATATTAGAGATTTCCTGGAGGAATAGCTGAGAGGTCACAATTATCCTCGAACTCTGTGATGGCAGAAGGACGAGGGGATCGGTGGAAGAGGTTCTGCTCCCTTTCACCCCAACATCCCTACACATATGCAGGTACTCCTGTATCAGTTTACCCGGCTGGATTTCACACATAAGATTTTTTTTTTTTTGAAGAAAAGATTCAAGTTCTGAAAAATAAAAAAGTTTTGTTTAATTTTCTTATTTTTTTAAAATTTTTTATTGTTTTTTATTTTTTTGCAGTACATGGGCCTCTCACTGTTGTGGCCTCTCCCATGGCGGAGTACAGGCTCCGGACGCGCAGGCTCAGCGGCTATGGCTCACGGGCCCAGCCACTCCGCAGCATGTGGGATCCTCCTGGACCGGGGCACGAACCCGTGTCCCCTGCTTCGGCAGGCGGACTCTCAACCACTGTGCCACCAGGGAAGCCCTAGTTTTCTTATTTTATAGGTGAGGAATCTGAGTACTGGAGAAGTTGTGATTCTTGTCTAGGTTGATTCCATTAGTAAATAGTAGAGTCAAGACCACAGCCAGGATCAGCTGAGCAACTCACCCCACATTGGATGTGTGCTCTGTGGCCAGCACTGTCCCATCCAGGAGTGACCTCATAAGTCCAGTCTTTCTTTAATACCAATGTTCTCCCTTTCCTATTTTGGCTCTACTTAGGTGACTAAGTTTCTTCCAGAATGACAATGGCAGGGAGATGATTCTCCCACTCAGTATAAACACAGTGAGGAATTTCCACTAGGAGCCCTTGATTCACATCCTTTTTTTTTTTTTGGCTGTGTTGGGTCTTTGTTGCCGCGTGCAGGCTTTTTCTAGTTGTGGCGAGTGGGGGCTATTGTTCACTGTGATGCGCGGGCTTCTCATTGCGGTGGCTTCTCTTGTTGCGGAGCACAGGGTGTAGGCATGTGGGCTCAGTAGTTGTGGCTCACAGGCTCTAGAGCACAGGCTCAGTAGTTGTGGCGCACGGGCTTAGTTGCTCTGCAGCATGTGGGATCTTCCCGGACCAGGGCTCAAACCCAAGTCCCCTGCATTGGCAGGCGGATTCTTAACCACTACACCACAAGGGAAGTCCCCACATCCATTTTTTGACCAACACTTTGGAGAATTAGACCAGTTTGGTGCCGGATAATACATGGTGTGGTTTTCTATATATTATGACATAGGGGAAATACATATGGTTGTAGTTTAATAGAATTTAGATATCTGGGTGTTTTTGAGAAGAGGTGGGCAGGGTAGTGTAGTGAGGAGAGAGACTGGAAGCCAACATTTCTAACTGAATGTATGACAGGAGATCATGGGGGTGGAGCAGGGCCAGGGCAGACCCTGTGTCACATCAGCCTTGCTCAACCCTACTGTTATAGGTAGGATCAGGACACCACCTTTCCACAGAGCACTCAGAGGAATGGCAGTGGACAAGAGGAAGGTAGTCTGTTTTTGCCTTGCTATGTACATGAGCCTGAGCCACCATCTTGTCTCCCACCAGCTGCCTCCTCGGGGCCGTGTCAAAGGCTGGAAACACAGGCATGCCCCAGTGAGAGGCCCAGGAAGGCCTTGTGATCTGGGGTGACCTGCGGCTGCTCCTGTTGCACAGTTCCGTCAGTCACGTACTATTTGTGGATGTAGGAACTAAAGTGTTAAGTGTCAACAACTAAAATAGGGGGTGGATTTATGTGTGTCATATGGAGTTGTTTTATTTACTTGGGTACTTTCTGTACTATTTCTCTAATAACATTCCACTGCATATTCAGGGATTCTTGTTCTCTAGACACATCAGGGGAATATTTGCTTGTTCATGCAGTCATTCTTTCTTCTTCTGTCCCTCCATTCCTCTTTCTTTTTTTTTTTTTTTGCTGTACGTGGGCCTCTCACTGTTGTGGCCTCTCCCGTTGCGGAGCACAGGCTCCATCCTGATGCACAGGCTCAGCGGCCATGGCTCACGGGCCTAGCCGCTCCATGGCATGTGGGATTTTCCCAGACCGGGGCACGAACCCGTGTCCCCTGCATTGGCAGGCGGATTCTCAACCACTGCGCCACCAGGAAGCCCCATCCCTCTCTTTTCTTTCTCTTTTTCTTTCTCTCTCCCTCCCTCCCTTTCTTCCTTCTCTCCTGGGGAGTAAATATATAAATTTGTACACTATTACTTATTTCTTGATCTCTTATGACCAGATACTTAATGATTTTTATATCTGTGTAATTTAATTTCTTATAGAAGTATCTTATATAATATAAATTTTATATAAATATATAATAAACACAGTAATATATAAATATAACAAATTTATATGATACAAATATAAAACTATATTTGTATAAATTATACATGAATTTAATCCTCAAACCCAACTTTTACCCATATTTGTAAATAAACTAAGCCACAGAGACCTCTGCCCTCAAGGAGCTTATATAGATGTTGGAGTGTATGTCCCTGGTCTCTGTAGCCTATGACTAAAATAAGGTCACAATTCCCCCTTTATATCCAAATTATTATGACACAAACTTCCAGCCTATGTGACTGCCCCAAGTCCAACCTTCACCTGGTTTCTTTCTGCAAATACCACTGGGAGAGTCTCAAAGCCCCACATCAAATGTGCCTGAGAGCAAGAACTCAGGTTCTCCCACGTCAGCCTTTTGGTATCACAGTCTGTTGCTGCCTTGCCACCAGTGGCCTTTGTGAAGGTCACTGCTCCAGCAGCCTCAGGTGTCCTTTGGAATCACTGCTCACACCATTGCTGTGGCCTTGGAAAGGAACACTACTGTCCCTTCCCTCAGCTCTTCTCTCAGAAACACAGTCAAGCTGTCAGGTCACTGGTGTAAGCATGAGCCCAAAGTTGATTAAATGACTGGATCTCAGGTATGCTTCACAGAGCAGAGGCCTGTTCACCCTTGCCCCTTGGCATCTCCATGCCTTGGAATCCAGGCCCCAGAGAAAGATGAAGGAAATTTCTTCAGCTATGTGAGTAAAAGACTCTTGGGAGTGGTTGTTTTTGGCCAAAAACAATTGTAGGACTTCAATCTAGAAGGCAGAAATTGAGAGTTTTACAATAGCACGTTCTAGAGCTTTCAAAATAATCTTAACATCCAGACACTTTGGGGCACATGATCACAGTGAATTCCTACAGCCTAAAATTAACCACATCATCACAGTGGGGTTCCCCCACCTCCAGCATTAGCATTGTTGCCATAGCAACAGTGCTTGATGCCTTTATGAGAGAGCTGAGGCATTTTAATTTGATGAACACCTTTTAGAGTGTTCTAGAATCATTCCATGTGATGAATAAGCTGTGATTTGAAAATGATCCTCTGGAAGAGAACATCTGTCTTGCACTCTCAGTTACCAATCTGTGAACACGCAGGTAAAATGAACAAGAAGCTGGAGGCTGTTATCTACTCACCTGATAGTGATTAAAGCACACACACACTTCACATCACTTCTCACTGCCAACACAGGTCTTTCTGACCTGGTCAGTTCACATTTATGCCTTCTCGCCACATCAGTCCCCTTCTCTTTCTTTCTCTGTTGTCTGAATTACATGGGAAAGTGTTATACTTGTAACTTTTCTTGCATTTTTCTCTCAGGCCTCATATACTTCGTTTTAGTTATTCATTAGCATGTGGATGGCAGACTGAAGCAGCCTGCAGGGAAGTGTGGTCTTCCCAACTTCAACATCAACTCTGCCTGGGTGGTCTGTACACATTTTGAAGCCTTTCAAAATGAGGGCAAATGCAGAGGGAGACGGTCATTGGAATGAATCAGAAACTCCAATGGCGCAGTCATGAAATATTTGAAGATTGTGAAATAAAATATTTGCCTTTTTGTTTCTTATTTCAGAATTGATTTCAAGGGCTTTTTAAAAAGCAAGTTTATTTTTCCAAGAAGCATTATTTTTGCATTGTCTGCCAGATTTTGTAAGTCTTTTTGTGTCAGTTGCTCCTGTGTGTTTTTCTCAGGTCCATTATTTATGTCAAACCACAGTGCTATCTAAAGTAGAAGGCCAAATTTGATAGTTTTATCTTTGAGGAACCTACCTTAGGCTGTCTTTATAACTGGTCTAACCTCAAGCAAATTAAGCATAATCAAATTGAAGGTTAATTTCTTTAGGAGAGCATTTGTTTAATTCGCATGGATACTAGGCAACCCATAAAAACTAAAACACGGGGCTTCCCTGGTAGCACAGTGGTTAACAATCTGCCTGCCAATGCAAGGGACATGGCTCCGAGCCCTGGCCCGGGAAGATCCCACATGCCGTGGAGCAACTAAGCGCATGCACCACAACTACTGAGCCTGAGCTCTAGAGCCCACAAGCCACAACTACTGAAGCCTGCGCACCTAGAGCCCATGCTCCGCAACGAAGAGTAGCCCCAGCTCACCACAACTAGAGAAAGCCCGTGCACAGCAACGAAAACCCAAAACAGCCAAAAATAAAGATGAATTTCCTCTTAAGTAACTTTAACCTTTTACTATTGCTTTAATTAGAGTATCATGCAATGTGTTAGTATGGACTGCATATGAGCTTAAATAGTGCAATTTTATGAAAGGAAAGACAGAAATGACATGGCACGTGGAATCACTTTGAAGTGTTACGTATATAGGCCACATATCATTACTAGAAAATTAAGATTCCCAAAGCTTTCTAGAAAGCCATGTCTACGTCATCCAACTAGTTTGTTGGCCCTCAAACTGGTAAATCTGTTTTCTGTCTTAATACATTATTTCTGTGGACTAGATAAAAGAAGGTTTTCCTCTGTGCTGCCAGAATTCCAAACTGGGTAGCTGGAGTATAAGGAGCTTTTAGAATATGATATGGATAACTGAAGCAACTACTAGTCCTTTGGCTCAGGTGTTTATTGTTGAGATGGTAACATATGACTAGGCTGAAAGACAAGTGTCAGCAGCTATAACAGGACTGCTAATGGAAAGGCAGTGTGACTAATTTCTGAGGAACAGGATGAACCATCTTTGCTGTTGCTGTTACTGTTGTCATTGTTGGTCATTTTTCTTCCTTTCTACAGGTGCTGTAATTAGTTGGTCAGACTTTTGCTCAGTAACTCAACTCAGCAGCTGCCCTTTTATAGAATCTTATAGATTGGTGGAACTCATAGATTTCAAAAAATATTTTAATATTCGAGAGGATCTTAGAAGTCATCTAGCTGAACTCTGTCTTTTTATAGATGAGGAAAATGAGGCTCAGGGCAAATACGTGACATGCTAAATTGCTTTTTGTTGCTACAGAATCAGGTCTAGAATTCAGGTCTCCTGGCTCCTGGACCAGTGTTCTTTTCACCATATCATCCTACCTCCTTTGCATATCAGTTGCTCACTAAAGATAGAAATGACTGATTTTAGGAGTTTCTCCTAAATGAGGAAGAGGTGTCTCTTCCTAATGCCTGGGTCATTGCCTCCTGTACGTCTTTTTTTTTTTACCACCAAAATGGTTTTATTTTTGACACTGCCAACATGCACAACAATGCATTTCTTTGGTTTCCTTAAACATTACTTAAGTACGCATTAGAAATATATGTTTACATTTAAGAAATGTAACACATTAAAAAAGTCCTCTACAAACATAACTCCTTTTCAGTATATTTTCCTGCTTTGTTTCACACATAAATAACATAATCCACAAAGTCATAAATAAAACTATTAACTCTTATGACCTAAAAGTATATACAAATTTTGGAACTTGACAAGAATGTCCTTTTTCTGATTTTATATAAATAACAACATGCAGTATTTGCAATGTTTTTTAATTAAACGAATGACTTACAATCAAAACTTTTATTGTCTCCCAACCAGTTCTCCCTATAGTAGACCTTCAGTGCATTTGGTAAAGATGTCATGTATTTAAAAAGTCAAAGTGGTCAAAAGACTAGATATTTTAAATAGAACAGAAGGTTGCCATTAAATATTACTAAGCCTTATTAAAATCACTTTGGTTTGTCTGAAGAACAAAAAATGCTACCAAAGAGTATATGCTTGTGCTATCATTTTTTTTTTTTTTTTAATTTTTGGCTGCACCCCACGGCACGTGGGATCTTAGTTCCCTGACCAGGGATCAAACCCGCACCCCCTACATTGGAAGGTGGAGTCTTAAACACTGGACTGGATTTCCAGGGAAGTCCCTATACTATCATTTAAATGGAAGCTAACAAAGTCTTAAAAAATCAGATTAAATTTGTATTAGTCTTGGGAAAAATATCCCACTGAGATTCTGTTATAGGAACAGAATCCATGCTAAGTTTTCTAAAATTTATTTTGAACCATCACTTCGATTTGTTAAAACTTTAAGGGTAAAAATAATGACACATAAAAATGATCTTAGAAAGGCACATTTAGAATTCCTGATACAGAACACTTGATTATTTAGTTTTTGTTTAATTACTGGAAATCTTTATTCCTTCAGAAAATAATAACATTCTTCGTTGAGTGACACCATCTATTTAGTGATTTACTAGATAACCACTCAAGGTATATTAAGTTAGCACTCAAATTATTTTTATGTAACAAAAGTAAAAAAGACTTTTCATGTTGGAATTGTTTCATTATGCATTATTATTTTTAAGGCTGTTATTTACAGAGTATAAAAATTAGAAAGAAAAACATTCTCAATATTCTCACTAAATTTAAATGATTCAAATGATAATGGTAAGCTAAGCACTGTTATTACTTTTAAAATCTAAGTTTCTAAGTTTCATTTTCCAATTAATACAAATATGATCTGCTTCACACTATTAACTGCCAGTCAAACTTTATGTTTAAAAGAACTAAATATTCTTTGTTAAAGTGCAGTTTACAAATGTTTTTCCATACTCTTATAAAAAACAAGATTCTGATATGCATACTGAATCTAAGTCAAAATCCACAACGGTAGCTGAAATTGTCAACTTTCAGCCTAATACAACATAAATCCAGTTATTTTGCATAAACAATTCAAAATTAAAGTTTATAATGGAAATGTCAACAAGTCATAACTACATTACTATGGATGGGTTTCACTATACTTCAACCAGGCACAGCTGATGTGCACATCTGATAGACAGACTGCTTAGAAAATTAAAGCTATCAGAGCTATAAATAAGGAACACATGAATATGAACACAGCAGTGCCAAAGCATTAGAACTGTTAAAAGAAAATAAGATGTGGTGTAAACACAACTGATAGTTTTCTCCGTAAGCCACTTTCCACTGATTTATAAAGCTATGGTTTTATCATTCTTTTAAAAAGGACAATGTTTCCACATTGCTACATGCAGTGATTTCATTGTACATTCTTAACTACAATGCAATCTTCAGTCCTCCTGCAGAGCTTGACATATCTCATCAGGATTTCTTCAGAAAGTCAGCTCGTCGTATTTTCAGCAGCCTTTAATGCTGCAGCGGCCTTGAGAAATTCCTTAATAACTGATGATAAAGCTTCTGGGTTAATTCCTTGTTCACAGAGCCGTACACATATAGACAGAGTGTCCATATCTAATCCAGTATTCAAAATTCTTGAAATCTCAAGCAGAGATTTCTCCATGGTCTCCCTCACCGCATTCAGATTCGCCGCCGCCGCCACGGCGCCGCTGCTACTCGCCCTGCCGGAGGCCAGAGGGCGAGGGAGGAGGGCGAAGGGCCTGACCCGGAACTGGAGCGCCTTCCTTTCTCCTGGGCACTCACACCGCGCATTCTCCGCGCTCGCCGGGCAGGCTCCTCCCCTCGCGCTCGCCTCCTGTACGTCTTGATCAAAGCTTGTGAGTCCGTCACTCAAGATATCTATTTCCCAAGCACTCACCAGCTATTGAGACTCAGTACAGGGGCTTCCTCATGGAAACGATTGCTATGGAGTTGATAAAATAAGGTAATGGTCTTCAAAAAGCTGGGCAGAAATAGGTGGTAGTTACTGATAAACCTGTCATTGGTCCATGGCAAACTGAAAAAATTAAGGACAATATAGTAAACTTCCAGATAACCAATATTATTCAATTAATTTTAAAAATTTGTTTGGTTTTTCTATGTTTTCTTCATTCAGTATTTGTGATACTGGGCACTGTTGGAGATACAGTGACTTGTCCTCATGGACATTACATTCTAAGTGGAGGACACAAATTTTGAACAATAAAACACATATTTCACATACCAGTAAGTTCTATGCAGAAAATAAATCAGAGTATCAGGACAGAGAATGCCTGGAATAGGGCAAGGGTTGGTTAACTCACGTAGAGTGGTTAGGAAGGTCTGTGAGGAAGCAGCATTTGAGTGAGGAATGGATGAAGAGAAGGAACCACCAAGTAAAGATCTAAAGGAAGAATATTTCTGTCAGGAGAAAGCATGTGCAAAGGTCCTGAGGTGGGAATGGGCTTGGTGGTAGCAGACGTGTAGTGAGAAAAGGTGGAGAACAGAAGCAGATGAGATCACAGAAGTGGTCAGGGGCCAGGTCATGCAAGTAAGGCATTTGGATTTTATTCCACATATAACAGGAAGTCCACTGGAAGGTTTTAAGCTAATAGGGCAAGAGAGAGGGAAACAATTTAAGAGATTTTAGCAGTAATGTTAATGACAGAAAATGATGACGTAGACTAGGGAGGCTGGGTTGGAAATGGAGGCGATGAAAAGTGGCACATTTGGAGTATGTCTTGAATGTTGAACTGACAGGATCTGCTGAAGGACAGAGTGTGGGAAAAATACAGAAGTGTGGCTGACAGACTTTAAGGTGGTCCCCCTGACCACTGCGTTCTGGTGTTCATGTGCTTGCTTAATCCCCTCCCTTTGAGTGTGGCTGGGACCTGTGACTAACTTTTAACCAACAGAACATGGCAAAGGTGATGGGATGTTACTTCTGTGATTACATCATATAAGACTCCATCTGGCTAGTAGGCTCTCTCTCTTTCTCCCTTGCTAGCTTTGAAAAAGCAAGCTGCCATGCTATCAGAGGGCCTCTGGAGAAAGCCCTTTGGCAAAGAACTGTAGCTGGCTTCTAGATACTGACAGTGGCCTCCAGCTGACATCCAGCTAGAAGTCAGGACCCTCAGTCCTGCAACCACAGGAACTGAATGTTGCCAACAACCTCATGAGCTTGGAAGCAGATCACCAGCTGAGCTTCCATATGAGAACTAAGCTTCTAGATGAGAATTGAGCCCCAGTCCATACCTAAACTGCAGCCCTGTAGAGCCTTGCTGAGTCCTGACTCCTGACCCGTGGAAACTATGAGATATTAAATGTATGTTGTGTTAAGCTGCTAAATTTGTGGTAATTTGTTACGCAGCAATAGAAATGTAATACACATAGGATGTTTAAATCAACTTTTCTAGTCTTAGTATCATGAAGTGTTTAAACAATAAAAAAGCCATGATCCCTGAACACAGCTCACTTGATTTGCAGTTGGCGAAACAGGGCCACAGAGTAAGCAACACATCTGAGGCTATACAGCTCACTAGCAATTAGAATCCCATCTTCTGTTTCCGCAGCAACTGCTTTTCCTGCTGCACTATGCTGCTTTCTATTAAACGTTGTTTTTGTTTGTTTCTGTTAGTCTGTGTGAAGGACATCCTACAACTTTATTCTGGTTTATTGAGGCTTGTCAGAAAAAAAGATGTCTTTCTTTACCTCATCCAGGAGGTCTGCCCATGTGTGGTTCATCTGAATTCTTAACCTGCAACCTGTGGTAGCCTCCATCATGGAAATGAAGTGGCATTGGGTTAGGGAGAACCCTTTAGACTCTCCCAGACACAGCTTATTTTAAAACTTCCTACCCATTCAAGGCAATGCTCCTCTTTTCCCATAAATTCTTGGGAGCTCTTGCCCTGTTTATGTGGCCTTTCCTGGAAAACAGAACCACAGTAGGGGTCACTGAACGGCCACTGGGTTGAAGTGATAGAAAACAAGAAAATAGAAAATATTTTTAAAATAGAAGGAAAGAAGGAAGGAAGGGAAGGAAGGGGGGAAGGAAGGGAGGGAGGGAGGAAGGAAACTACATGGGAGGAATGCAGCCTAAAATGCCAGTGACCCTTGGTGCTCACAATTGAACATACATGATTAAACATAGTGAACATCTCTCATTAGCTGTACAGCTGCTGTCAAACCTGGTGGATGCATCTTACACTGTTTTCTGGGTCCATTGCCAGAGACAAGAGACAGGAACTGGAATTTTGGCTAATGCTGCTCTGGAAGTTGCTCTTTCTTTATATAGTTCATGAAGCATTGGAAGGATTTAGCAAACAGCCTCATCATATCAGGAGACTTCAGTACTTTCTTGGCAATTCTCTTAATTCTCACATATTTTCTGGCCCTTTGTCTCTCAACCTGTTCCTTGCTTAGCCTAGTACAAAGTTACTATTTTCATTCTTTTAATGCTAGGATGAGAAAATGGAATTCTTCTCTTTCGTGTATGAGCCAAGGCATCGGGTTGACAGGGTAAAATAGGCAACAGGGATAGAGTGAAAGATGACAGATGAACATCGACGTGCAGTGGACAACCAAATATTTATCTCTAGATTACCGTAATTTGGGGGGTGGTGTGACTCAGGATAAAATGAGGCTTGTAAATAATTATGGTTTAAGTTATCAAGCTGTAGGTCAGACTCTTGTTCAGCTATTTGATATAAGCAAATACCAGCAGTCACATTTTATGGGGAAATGTTTCACCTGACCTAAGTACATAGGAATATTTACTGCAATTCTGAAAATAATTTGAGATTACTAAGCTTCCCCTATCCTTTTCGCTGAGAAGACACCCACCCCTCGCCCGCCCTGTTCCCACACCATCCTGCAAAAATCCTTTTTTCACTTGCCAGGACCCTGAAATTTAAGAATTAAATATGCTTATTTGCTTATCTTTGCAAATATGCTCTTTGCTTATTAGTTGTTTACCTAAAATTTATATAACTCAGGAATGATAACAAGTGAAGCTTTGTCAGCTATTTATACATGAAAGTGAGTCTATGCCATCATTTCCTGGAGCAGGTTTAGGTGAGGGGTGGGAGGCTGCTTTGATAGTGAGAGAAGTTGTATGGTGGGAGGCACTAGGGAGGCACATATGGGGAATACACCTAGGGAAGGTCAGGCAAAGGGAAGGGGGCTCTGAAAACCAACACAAGGTGCTTGACCATCTGCCGGGACAAGCATCAGCCTAACATGATCTCCGTCTGGCTTCTTCCCTGATCCTTGTAAGAAATGGTAGATGTCTGAACAAGCTAAAAACCTAAATAACAATTGATGTGGCACTCAAGAGCCACGCATTGTTACACACTGTTTAGTAACATAAATATTATTCTGTATAGTTCCATGTATTCAAAGCTTTTAAAAGCGCACTGTATTGTCAGGTTACTTAAACGGCCCGCATGGTATTACCTTCTTGTCTGATGAGGGTATATTAATGATATGCAAATTTTGCTGTATACAGGTAATGCATATAATTACATTTTCTAAATTTCCATATTTCGAGCAAGTTTAATTTTCAGTCAGGGCACTTTATACTGTATTTAATAACACTGTCATGATTAAAATTGGTCAATTAGTTCAACCAAACAAATGATTAATTTAGTAGAATATTATTTCAATTCGGCTATTTTATTGTTGCTTAAAAAAATGTAAACAAAATAAGCCAAAACAAAACCAAAATCCCAAACAAATACTAAGCCTTCCAGTTAACTCTGTCAAAAAAATTTGAGGCATTAGAAAACAGATTATTGGGGCGGCAGCGGCCAAGCCCCCCAGCTTCGCGAAGGCTCTCGGCGCGCCGCGGCCCCCAGGCACCGGGCACGCGCCCGCCCCGCCGCCACGATGCCCAAGAGGAAGGTCAGCTGCGCCGAGGGGACGGCGAAGGAGGAGCCCAAGAGGAGGTCGGCGAGGTTGTCAGCTACACCGGCTCCTGCAAAAGTGGAAACGAAGCCAAAAAAGGCGGCAGGAAAGGATAAATCTTCCGACAAAAAAGTGCAAACAAAAGGGAAAAGGGGAGCAAAGGGAAAACAGGCTGAAGTGGCTAACCAAGAGACTAAAGAAGACTTACCTGCAGAAAATGGAGAGACTAAAAATGAGGAGAGCCCAGCTTCTGACGAAGCAGGAGAGAAAGAAGCCAAGTCTGATTAATATCACACACCTGGTCCTATCAGGGGCCCCTGTCTCCCTTCTTGTACAATCCAGAGGAATATTTTTATCAACTCTTTTGTAAATGCAGGTTTTTTAGTAGCTCTAGAAACATTTTTTAAAAGGAGGGAATCCCACCTCATTCCATTTTTTTAAGTGTAAATGCTTTTTTTTAAGAGGTGAAATCATTTGCTCGTTGTTTATTTTTTGGTACAACCAGAAAATAGTGGGATATTGAATATGGGAGGCTTTGCTTGTCTTGGGTGTCAGCTTAACATTCCACAGATGGAGGGTAGCTTTTCTATCCTATAATACAAAGCATACTAAATGGCAGTTTGGAGTCAGTTGTGCATTTAATGTCTTAAACACTTTAAATTACTTCTCTTCCGATGTGGTTTTTGGTAGAATTGTTTCCTAAAGCAAACCACTCACCCCTTGGTCTTGGCTCTCCTGGGCAGATTTTTGTGCACTCTGTAACATCTTTGGTCGTGGTAGTCCAGTTCTTCTAGTAACTGTTAATGTGCTGTGAACGATTGACAATTTGAGTATGTAGTGTATATGATATTAAATTGTGAATTAGTGGAACTTACGGTGTAACAGCATATCAATATTTGAAGATATTGGTACTTGATATCCTGTGAAGGAAAATTTGCCCCTAAATTTTAAGCTGGAAAGTCACTGGAATAACTGTTCAGAAAAGAATCACAACTGCATGATTTTTTAGATTTTTGGTACGTATGTTGAGAATTGTGTACAAATTGAAATGTCTGTGTACTGATCCTTAAAACAACCAATAAAATCTCAATTATGAAAGAAAAAAAAAGAAAGAAAACAGGTTATTGGCAACAGCAATGTGAATTTTTGTGAATCCACCAAGAGTTGAAGCAGTTTGATTATGATAACTTGGCTTTAAGAACTAGTTCTTAATATATATATATATTTATAAAAATTTCCCTCTGTAATGGAGAATAACTTGTACAGTTTCTGAGGATTGAAATGTCATTATACATTTGTCCAAATCCATAGAATGTACAACACCGAGAGTGAACCCTAATATAAACTATGGACTTTAGGTGATAATGTATTAATGTACGTTCATCAGTTATAACAAATGTACCACTGTGGTGGGGAGTGTAGATAATGGGGACCACTATGCATGTGTGAGGGCAGGAGGTATATGGGAAATCTTTATACCTTCTGCTTAATTTTGCTGTGAACCTAAAACTGCTCTAAAAAGTAAAGTCTACTGAAAAGAAAGGAAAGAAGAAGGCTGGACTTCAGAGTGTGGACTTCTCGCCAAGGAGGCAGTGATAATGGAAATCTCCCCATCCCCGCCAAAAGTGATGGTATGTGAAAGATTAGCATCCTTAGGTTGAGAGAAATAAAACAGAAAAGTAATGTTTACAGTTGATGAGGAAAGCTTAGAAATGTCTGGGTAAACTCTTTAGGTATCAAAATAGAATTCATTAATTTACTAGGTTTTCCCTCATGTATACTGCAATCAGTTTTACCTCATGGTCCAGATTACTAAAGATAGATGGCCACCTAGAAAAGAAAGAATGGGAGAAAGGGAGAGAGAGAGAGAGAGAGAGATGGGCATGCATAGATTTTGGATCTGCTCTGTCTGGCTCTGCCTGGCCTCCCCCATACCTGTCAGCCTGGGGTAGACAGAAAATCCCCTGCTTCTTTCACGGGGACAGGATACTCTCTTTTTGCTGGCTGCCTTGTTGGGAGGTTTGCCAGCTTCACTCCAGAACATGGACCATTTGTTTTTGTTGGTAAAGAAATTTTGAAAGAAACAAACTATGATTCCTTGGTTTTGTTAAAAATAGGGTGCTTCTGGTGGTAGTTAAGTTTGGCAGTCAGGGAGGTTTGAGAACAATATGTATGTCCTATATGTCTGGGCTAGAACCTTTTTCTCAGCTGTGCAGTGTTTGCTGAATAAGATTCAATATGTAACTGACACAAGCAAATACAGATAATCTTCAGAAGCTTAAACATGTTTTAATAGTAAAATAAGTTAGTCTTTGACCCTAGGACACTATTGAGAGTCAGATCCCAAGACCAATGTGTTTTAGCTGCAAATAGATCAGGTCTCTGAAGCTATGAATGGACAATAAAACCAATACATGCATACACACATACATATGTGCATACACACATATATACACACCTGTATATGTTCCAGGATTAAGGATTTTAAAATAAATATGAATTAAAATGACCAATACGTAGCTATTTTCTTGTTTAAATTATTTTATATTCCCATTAGTTAACATAGTAAAATTGAGCATCTTTCCAGCAGGTACCCTTTTAGTACTTCAGTATAAAAATAGTTTGATTTATTAAAAATAATTTCACATAACATTTTGCAGCTTTACTCTGCACAAGGAGTTTATGTTAGCATGTTTAATGTCATCTCTGTTTTGAACTCTTCAGAATTTAAAAAATACATATCTGTCTTAGAGGCCATTATGCATCAGTTTATTTGTCTTATATAACTCATCTTATTATTTAACTTGTACTAAAATAACTTATTAAGATTATTTAATTTGCTTGGGAAGACTGATACACAACAGACTTTTTGGTCTTGATGTCTTCGCACAAAGCACCCATAGTTATTACTATTGCATAATTAAGCATACTTCCAGAAACATGACAATGTACAAATTGGAGTAATGCCAAAATTATGTATATAGAGATTGTTTCAGAGAATAAAAACCAGTCTTTCCCTCTAACACCAATTATCTAGTGTTCTTACACACTGAACAAATAACCAAATTGATCATCCTCAACCTTGAACTAAATTTGGAGAGCTCTCATTTTTACAAGCTCATCGGGCTTTCATTTTCATCTTTTAATGAACTTGCCCATGCTGAGCAAAGACATTTGAATCTAATAAACAACTTGTCAAGTGCATTCCCTTGCACCGGGCTAGGAGTTTTGTTGTTATTTAATTTTTTCTTTTAATCAGCAGCTTTGTCCTGGGTTGGTTAGGATCAGAGCTTTGACCTACTGCTTTGACCTGAAGCCTGCACAGTTTTATAATTATGAGGCCCATATCTATGCAGAGGCAAGGAGCTCATTATTGTATTTATTTTTAGAATGTATATGTAATAATCAGGTTTATGAAGAATGCAGTGATTCATTGGCTACTGATAGTTTCTTTTTGTAATAAATAATAATTTATCATGATTAAATGGGATTAGGATGTTGTTTCCCTAGTTTATAAAAACACAGTAAAGAAAGAAAAACAAAATAAATGTAAAATAAACTCTAATAAGTATAAGTTACTCAAAAATCATTTAAAATAGTTCATGTGGAGTTTAAAATTGCAAAATGCTTCATTATTTATACTTTTGGGGACATTTTTTCACCAAATTGCCAAAATAAATCAGTTATTTTTGTGATATTGCAAGTATTATTGAGAATGTGTTAATATTTGGCAGCATTAAATATATAAATCAATCTTTAGCCTTAAATAAAACTAAGCAAAATGACCTTGTGAACAGATGGCTTAATAAAAGAAGAATAATTTTTACATTTTCCTCAAATCTTTTGCCCATAGCATAATTTTTACCTGAAATTCACCCTACTTTCATATCCCAGCCTCTTATGCTTTTAACAAATGCCAAGTCTTTTTCAAGGCCTTTCCTATATCTTTCTACTTTATGTAATTTCCTTCTTTGAACCTCTAGTCGTTATTTGTGTACTTAAAAAATACTTTTATTAATGCTTTATCAGTTACAAAGGCTTTCAATTTTAAGCAACAGAGACTCTGATAGTGGCTTAAAAAGATAGGGTTTTATTTCTCTCACATGACACAAAATCTGGGAGGAGGTGGCTGAGGGCAATATGTCAGCATCTCAGTGATGTCAGCACCAGCATCACTGTGATTCTCTTATTCTTTCCCATTTGATTCCAAGATGGCTGCCACAGCTCCAGCCATTACTTCAGCTTTCAGTGCAGGAAGGAGGGGAAGGGCAGCTGCTAGCCATATCTGGCTTTCCTTATATTAGAAAAGGAATAATTTCCTAAACACACCCTACAGACTCCTTACATTTCATTGGCCAGAACTGTGTCACATGGCTACATCTCCTTGTAAGGGACTTTGGGAAAGTGAGTCTTTAGCTTTTTTTGTCTTTGTGTTAAAGAATAAGGGGGTTGGGAACCAAGAATAACTGTCATGGATGGTAATCTTTGTTTAGTCACTCTTGTTATCTCTGTATTGCTGATATATATCCTACCTATAGACGTCACTCCACTGTTATTTATTGAGGTAAATTATTTTTGTATAAGAACCATGTACTTTTCAAAAACACTTTAAAGTTTATTAATTTATTTGGGATAAGTTAATCAAAGTTTAGGAAAAATTCATATTATGTTGATTGAAGGTATTTAATCAATATTAATTGAATATCTATAAAACAAAAAATAGTTCTGGCAATGTTCTAAGAAATCACAAGGAAGACATAGCTTCCTATGAACATTCACATAAATATTCATAAACGTGATATTCATAAGCGATTTTGATGAAGTACAGGCTATTTTTGCATTTGATCTTGTTAAGTTTCATCCTTTATGTTTCCCTCCTTTGGAAGGCTAAGAAAGAAGAAGCAATAATTAGAGGAGGTAAAGCATTCATCTCTTTTTTCCCTAAATTAATGTATGTGTAACAAATAAAATTTTAATCCAGCAAAGTGCATTTTAATCAATGAACAACATAACAAAACATGTATTCAGTATTTTATTTGTAAATACAAATTTACAAATAGTCTGTATTTTGAAATAATTTATACTTTGGGGGGAATTTATTAATTTTGATGTATGAGACAGAGAGAAGGAAAAGAGAGGTTGATTTTTGTTTTTGTCAATCATACAATTTAAAATATTTTTACAACAGTTATGAAGATCTATATTTAGTCCTTTTCAAATTTCCAACAAAAGTTCCTGTCAACTTTTTTCTTTTCCAACTGATGTCCTCATTAGTTGGAATATAGGTGTTTTAAATATAGGTGTTTACACCTATATTTAACACCTTTAAATATAGGTGTTTCATTTTCAAAATGATCATTGTTTTATGTTAAATACAGAGCTGGGAAGACAATACTAATATATTTACATGTAAAGGGCCTGTTAGACATAACCATTTTTTGAATCTGTTATTGGTTCCTGCTTTCTGCTTGTTTTGTTTTTCTCTTAACATTTTTCCTCTTTTCAGCACTGAAGACAGGTAGATTTGCACCAGTTGTGAAACTGGACCTCAGTGTGCTATCATAACAAATGACCCTCAGCGGGATGCCTGGAAATGGCTGAAGTACCAGTAGCCAAGACTGGCCTGTATTTGAGCAGCAGAAGTACAAGGGGTCCTTGAGTGTGTCCTGTTGATGGACCCCCCTGACTTCTCAGGTGCTAGAAGAACTGAATGAGTTCAGTGATTCCCGAGGACTCAGGTTTCTTTCATTGAGTGTGGATGTTCCCTGGTGATTCTGAGCCACCTAAGTACTAGAATTGACCTATGTCCCGAGGGCTAGTAATGGTCCAGAGATTGAGAGTCTCTGGATAATGGCAAAAGGTTTCTTCAAATTTATCTGAATCTGGATACAATGAACAGAGTTAAAGTCTTATTGACCTTGAACTTAATAGTGAGTGTAAGGGCCTCTACATTATTCCTTTTTATCTAGAAGTCCTTTTGATGAAAATATTTTATTAATTCTGAAAAAGGTAAGAGACCAGAGAAAGGCTTTAAAAATTATTACAGGGAAGCCATCTGGAACTGGGTAAAGTAATAATTCCAAATAAGAGCTATAGATATATTTTTAGTCCTTAAAATGTGTCAAGGTTTTAGAAAAATATTAGGAGTAATTTGCCATTACTGGAAGTGCTTTCAAGATTAAAAGCACTTTGGTAAGTACAAAGAATGAGTTCGTTAGTTAATAAAGAGTAATTTGGTACTTTTATATGAAGACTTCAATGCATATTCGATACATTAAACATTCCAACAGGTAGCCTCTTTCCTAGATAACTGAATGGAGAGAAGCTGACTCATGAAAGTTCACAGAACAAGTTGCCAACATAATTTGAATTTCAGTCGGTGACTTATTCCCAATCCAGGTAGCTGCCTATGATTGTTCACCTATAAGGTATGCATTTATTAATTAATCAGCCAACATTGATCCAGTAGTGACTGTGTATCAAGCACTGTAGTAGGTGCTGAGTTTCTAAAGATGAGTAATATCTAGTTCTGCCTACAAGAAGTTCATAGACGTTCTGTGTTCACCTGATCATCTTGCAGCCACTCACATGATTATCATGGAAGGGGCAGTGGCCTCCTCGGTTTTACCCTGGCCTTCAGCCTGGGAATTTGTCATGAAATATACCCGAGAAATATGTTTTAGAGCTAGACTTGCTTAGACTATTTGTGTATTGTACATAAAAATACAATTGTGCATGGATATTTGGGTGAGACCATGACTTTTTTTGATGTGAATATGTAGAAATGCCCTTTTGGAAGTTTTCAAATATTAAATTATTGGCAGATCAAATATACTATCACCTTTCTTTTAAACTTTCTTTTCTTCTTTTCATTGAAATACAAATGTTCCTCTGCTCTTGAGCCAGTTAGTTCTAAGCCAGTTTGTACTTGCCACTGGTGTGCTCCCCCGGTTGGCTTCCTCTCATAAATTTATTTTATGTTTGCTTCTGACTTTGAAGATCAAAGGTTCTTAGAAAACTTCTTTTCGCTTTTCTGTGTAATAAGTAATCCAGTTATCACCTGTTAACTTCTTTGTCTTCCAGACACAGATTCCTAAATGTTGAAAGTGAAAGAGACCCTAGAAATGGAAACTTCTCAACTTTCATATTCCCTCAGACCCAAATTTATTCCTAAGGATGCATTATGTCTCTTTAGTTTCCATTCACACTGGGCATAAACTTCTCAAAAGAATGAGAGAAACAGCAACAAGCAACAATCCCAAGGTAGTAATTCTTATTGCTCATCAACTTTTCATATTATATGTTGATACTATACTATATTCATAGCCCAATTAATATGGTTTTTAAAGAGATATTTGGAATAGATTGGTAGCTGCTACAGGCAGGAGTGAAGGGAATCAAAATATACAAACTTCCAGTTATAAAATAAGTAAGTCATAATATACAGCATGATGGCTGTAGTTAATAATACTCTACTGCATATTTAAAAGTTCTGAAGAGAGTAGATCTTAAAAGTTATCACCGCAAGAAAAAAGTTCTGTAAGTATATATGGTGATGGATGTTAAATAGATTTATTGTGGTGATCATTTCACAATATATACAAATATCAAATCATTATGTTGTACACCTGAAACTAGTAAAATGTATGTCAGTTATACCTCAAACCCCCTTAAATCCACAGAAAAGTAGTGTTCAAACAAAGATATTTGGGGTGATCTTTACCACTTCGTTTCCTATTAGCAGGGATAATTAAGAGAGATGAGTATATAGTTACACATGTCTCTGGAATGTGTTTTGAACTTATATTTTATTGTGAATATTTCTTGCTGAAAATCTACAACAATTCAGATAAAATAATAAAGCTTTACCATGAAGCTATGACTCCTAAAATACAGAAATTGCCCACTTTTCATGACATGGGCTTTTGCTTATTTCCTTGCTTTCTACCTCATGTTCAGGATGACCAACATCTTGACTTGGTCTAAAGAAGCATCAGCCTAAGCAGAGATGATTTCCTCCACTCCCATTCAGATGACTTGCTGTTGGTTCCCCCTTCCATGTTTGTTAGGAAGGTTAATTAAAATTTTTACTCTAAATAGTGGTAATTAAAATTTTTTCCCTTAGTTTTTGGTAGGCTGTAAAGAAGACTACTGAGGAAGCAATTAAGCAGGAATATAGTATCAAGACGCTGTGGAAAGAAAAAATGTGTACTGCTATCAAAAATAGGAACAGTTAACATTTATTCATATTCTTTAATCACAAATTTATGCTATATTTGAGTATTCTTCATGTTTGAACAGAGGATTTTGCAACTATATTTCTTTTCCTCAGTATTTTTTTTTTTTTTTTTTTGGCGATACGCGGGCCTCTCACTGTTGTGGCCTCTCCCGTTGTGGAGCATAGGCTCCGGACGCACAGGCTCAGCGGCCATGGCTCACGGGCCCAGACACTCTGCAGCATGTGGGATCCTCCCAGATAGGGGCACGAACCCGTGTCCCCTGCATCGGCAGGCGAACTCCCAACAACTGCGCCACCAGGGAAGCCCTTTTCCTCAGTATTAAATTTCTTCCATTGAAATTATCTAACCAGTCAACAAACTTTTCTCTGTACTGTGCCTGTCTAGACATGGCTCACTTATTCCCGTGAGAAGGCAAATAAATACACTGGACAATTTCATTTGTTTTCACTAAGCAAATGAAATTCTTCCCCTTTATGTCTCTTCAAAGTGTATATCCTTTGAGTTCAGAAAGGAGAACAATCCCCATTGTTTATTTCTTAGATTCTCAACATCATTCGTTTTGAAGATAAGGGGCAGCTAGCCACCCCTGGAATCTATGCTGTGATAACTGATGCTGCTCAGCTGAAGGACCTCTTGTGACTTCATGTTGTTTGTTTATAAGGAATTCTCATAGTTGTAAGAAACTGAAGTGTTTGCTTAAAATAGCCCCTTGGACTACTTTAAATTCTCTAAGTGTTTTCTTTATTTAGGCAATATCTAGGTATTGTTCCCTTTAAGAGGGAAAGACAAACAGTGTCATTTATACAGTTTCAGATCACTTCATGTCATACAATAAATATCAATGGTAAATAATGAAGCTGAGTATTTGACAGTTTTAAAAATTATGATTAATCATGCATTCATTCTAAAAGTATTTATTGAGGGCTTCCCTGGTGGCGCAATGATTGAGAGTCCGCCTGCCGATGCAGGGGACGCGGGTTTGTGCCCCGGTCTGGGAGGATCCCACATGCCGCGGAGCGGCTGGGCCCATGAGCCATGGCCGCTGAGCCTGCGTGTCCGGAGCCTGTGCTCCGCAACGGAAGAGGCCACAACAGTGAGAGGCCCACGTACCGCAAAAAAAAAAAAAGTATTGAATGTCTTCCATGTGCTCAGACTGCCTCAGTTTGAAGATTCTAAGTATTTCTATGATTGTTAATTAAATAGACTACTGATTATAGTCCATAGTGTAGTCTTTTCTAGTTAGGATCCAAAGTAGGCAGGAGATCAGGATTTTTCTGGACTGAGGGTACAGTCCAGAGCCTCATATGTAGTGTGTGCTCAGTAGATGTTAGTTCTCTATCTGTATCCACCCCTCCATACTTTTCTTCTCCGGAAGTATAAGGGATCAACATCCCAAACCCTGAGTTTGTCATAGTGGATGTAAGCTTCATGGGGGTGTAGAGCTTGTCTATTCTATTCACTTCTGTATTTCAGAACCTGGAGAATGCCTGCCATCAAGTAGGAGCTGCCTAAGTGCGTGTCCACAGGCGGCAAGGATGGCCCTCCGCAGCGCTGCTCAGGACCTGTGGAAGCAGCTCTCCACTCCCCTCCGCCCCACCTCAGTGTAAGCACCAGGTCCTCTTCTTTCTTCTCCTAGGTTCTTTGGTTGCCTCAAGGTTTACGAGGTAAAAACTACTCTTTATAGTGAGATTGGCAAGCCATGCCTCACGTTTTTCCTCAGTTTACCTCTTGTTTCATTGCTCTCTGTTTTGATTAATTTATGTTTATTTCTTTAACATTGATAATATAATGGAATACTCGAGGCCCCATTCCGTAGTCTTAGCTCCTAAAAAATCTTCTTCTGACTGGAGTAACAAAATTTAAATGTCTTGTTGGTCAAAGATAAAAGTTAACCATAGGGAATTGTTCTGTGCTTACACTTTGTTGGTGTTTATTTTCAGTTCATCTATTAAAGATCAGGAGGATTATAAAAGAGAAGCAGGCACCTCTAATTTAACTTTTAGTCATACATTCTGTGGAATTACAGTGGTTCCAAGGGATGCATGAAAACTCTTATTACACTGTGTGGTGAGTTTTAATTACTTGCAATCCAAATATGTAGTACTTGCAAAAGAAATTCACCCTTACAAAGCTGATATCTTGGGTATACAACACTGCTTCTAACCCAGTAATATAATAGTGTGAGCACAAAATTGCACACAATCTGTGCACCCTGAATAGTTAAGCTATTTCATACTATCTGTACTCTGTGGATGCTAGGTAGATGACAGCTTGGAGAATCACTCACCCATAGGTGATCTGAGAAGATATAAGAGATTCTGTTTGCATTTCTTTTTTTTTTTTTTTTTTTGCGGTACGCGGGCCTCTCACTATTGTGGCCTCTCCTGTTGCAGAGCACAGGCTCCGGACACACAGGCTCAGTGGCCGTAGCTCACAGGCCTAGCCGCTCCGCGGCATGTGGGATCCTCCCGGACCGGGGCACGAACCCTTGTCCCCTGCATCGGCAGGCGGACTCTCAACCACTGCGCCACCAGGGAAGCCCTGCATTTCTTTTTTGCTATCTTAATTCTCAAGAGAGAACTGCACTGTGTACAGAGTTGCTGAGATTGTGCAGGTACTACCTGTGTGGTGATATGATTGGTGAGAATGTCTATTTCAAGCCAGGTATAAGAAGGTAGAGCATATTAGGGGATCATTACTGGTCAAGCGTTTAGTTTCTTAGCACTCAGGTCTAGAAATTTAGTAAAATGCTCCCCAAGAGATCTAAACCTCAATTTCCTTGTCTGTAAGATGGGTGTAATAATCATGCTTACTTCACAGTTTACTGTGAGAATTAAATGAATTAGTATATGTAAAGTATTTAGAGGAGTGTCAGGTACATAGCAAGTGCTCAGTGTTACCTATTATTATTGTTTATTATTATAAGTAGGTTATATTTGCTAAACTCAAGAGATGCTGGTTTCTACCACTGTTTTAATTTGCAGAGAGGCATATCCTTTCTAGGGAAAAGAATACTCCCTGTTACTCCCTCTGTCCAGCACTATGTGATCTGTGATATTAAATTAGTAAATTCTAGATTATGTGGTGAGAATTAAGTGAAAAGAAAGTGAATTGGATGGCTTTAAAGGATTTTTTGAGTAAATGTGGCAAAGGCAAATGATTCTCATATCTACTATTGTGATCTTTCTCAGGCTACCAGTCAGGTAGTTCTCTTTTCCTTAGATGGTGCTGACAATCAATCTCTCTTTTCCTTCCTTCCTTCCTTCCTTCCTTCCTTCCTTCCTTCCTTCCTTCCTTCCTTCCTTCCTTCCTTCCCTCCTTCCCTCCTTCCTTCCCTTCTTCCCTCCCTCCCTCCCTCCCTCCCTCCCTCCCTCCCTCCCTCCCTCCCTCCCTTCCTTCCTTCCTTCCTTCCTTCCTTCCTTCCTTCCTTCCTTCCTTCCTTCCTTCCTTCCTTCCTTCCTTCCTTCCTTCCTCCCCTGAGTAGGGGCAACTCCTTTCCAAGGAGGGTGTAATCTCCCTCAACAGCCTTTCCACCCCCTAAGACAGCCTCAGATGTTTCTAATTAATTATGATTAAGTATTGTAGTCGCTTGCTAGGATTGCTGTAGCAAAATACCACAAACTGGGTAGCTTAGAACAGCAGAAATTTGTTTGTCTCACAGTTCTGGAGGTTAGAAGTCTGAAATCAAAATGTCAACAGGGTTGCGGCCTTCTGAAGGCTGTGAAGGAGACTCTGTTCCATGCCTCTGTCCCAGCTTCTGGTGGTTTGCTAGCAATCTTTGGTGTTCCTTGGTTTGTAGATCTCTGCCTTCATCTTCAGGTGGCATTCTTCTTCTTGTGTGTCTATGTCCAAATTTACCCTTTTTATAAGGATACCAGTTATATTGGATTAAGGGCCTACTCTACTCCAGTATGACCTCATCTTAATTACATTTGCAATAACCCTATTCCAAAAAAGGTCTCATTTTGAGGTACTGGGGATTAGGACTTCAACATAGGAATTTTGCAGTGGGGGTGGTGTGGGGGAGGACGACAGTTCAACCCATAGCAATCATGATCCTCAGATCCCATTTATAAATGCTCACATGCAATGGGACCTGTTCCTTGGGTTTATGCCTTACTTAAAAAATACATAAAGAAAAATTCACCAACCAAAAATAAACAAATGAACCCACCCACTGCCAGCCAGGGATTTTAAAGCTCAGTTGACAAGTTGATTGAGATAGACTTCATTTTATAAGCAGAAATGACAGGTTCAGAAATGACATTCTCTTACGTTCTTACAAGGATCTAACACCCAGTAAGTTGTAGTGTGAAAAATAAGTTCTAAAAAAAGAATGAGTAAACAGATAAAAGAGAAAAGAACCAAATTTGAAAAATTTCAGATTTTATATGATCTACTTGCTAGGAAACTATAGGAGTGCCACCCATCCTGTATTCTGTGGAATTGTTCCAGTCTTACCACGAAAATCTTTTTTTTTTTTTTGCAGTATGCGGGCCTCTCACTGCTGTGGCCTCTCCCGTTGTGGAGCACAGGCTCCGGACACGCAGGCTCAGCGGCCATGGCTCACGGGCCCAGCCGCTCCGCGGCATGTGGGATCCTCCCGGACTGGGGCACGAACCCGTGTCCCCTGCATCAGCAGGCAGACTCCCAACCACTGTGCCACCAAGGAAGCCCATCCATGAAAATCTTATATTCTGTAAACTTAACTTTCATATCTGAAAAGTTTCTGATAACTTTCATATCTTAACTTTCATATCTAGTACATGCTTAGTTAACATGTTAACATGCAAGTTAATGGTTGATGATGACTTATATTACTACCTCTTTTTTGCCTGGCACATAGTGTAAAAAGTGTGGAAGGTCTACTGATGAATAACTGAAGATATTTTTAGTAGTTGCCTTTTACAGCATATAACATTTAAAAGTAAATAACCTTTAATTGGCTATTTTTTTTAAAAGGTAGAGATGAGATGAGTGTTTTGGTTCGATAGCCAGGCTTACTCTGATATATGTCTGTTTTTAATAAAATTTAAATACAGATACATTTGGAAGCACAGTTATAATGGAAATTAACAAATTAAGTTTTTTATCCTTTTATCCAATTTATAATCTTTAACACTCATTAAAAATTACTGGAAACAGGTGCTTTTTTTTTCCTGAGGAGACATCTTACTCTGAGACATCTTACTATGACACAGGCAATTTTTAGTATTTTTGATGTTTGATACCTATCACCTAAAACAGTATATCTGAAAACTATGCAACATTTTTCTCACTAGTAATAATAGTCTGGAGAATCTCACAAAGCAGTAAAACCCTATTAAGTCATAGCTACTACATGGACTACTAATTTCTAAAACTCTGTACTTTTTGGTTTAAACTGAAAACAGTATTTTGAGACCAAGCTTGTATTTTCATAAACAGTTTAACTAAATTAAATTTCAAAAGGTTGCATTCCACTTTTTTGAGGGCTTCTATGATACTGTATACTAGATATAGTATCTAAGGCTTCTACGATACTAGAAAACTGTTTGAATTTTTCACCTTTTGATTCATGATTTTATTCTCGTGGTCACTGATTAGTAGGGCAAACACAAACTCAAGATATTCTTATGCTCACAATAAAAGACAAATTTTCAGAATCAGTTCAGATCTTAATTTATTTCTATTTGTTGGAATAGATTTCATTCCCTTTATGAAGGCAAAAAGCCATTGAAATACACTTCTTCAGAAATGCTAGCAACATCACAGGTACTGATGAAAAATCTGAAGGATTATTAGTCCTTTTCTTTGAATTATACACAGCATTTTAATTAAATTATGTAATTAACATTAACAAATTAATTAAAATTGCCTTAATTTTCCATTCAGCTCTATCAGTGGTAACTAAAAGCACCAATTTTACGTCTACTTATAGCCAAGGAATATCAACAAAACACTGAGTTTTAACAAGCCCTGAAAATGGTTCTGATACTACAGTAATTTTGAGGATAGCAAAAGCCATTTTCATCCTATTTCTTTTTCCTTGCTCACAGAATCCCTATTTAGATATTAGTTGGAGAGCCAATGATCTCAGGGAAAGTGGTTCTAGTTTCTGGCCTAGGAGTGAGCAGGAAACCCAGTTCTGACCAATGGAGTATAAGGGGCAATTCCCTAGGGGTCTCCTGTGGACTATTTTCCTCTCTGATAAGAGACAGGGTACTCAGAGAAGCTCTCTGCCCTGTACCACTAGCTACATCTGTTCTTGAACATGGTCATGGGAGGACATGATGCTTGGGACTCCTCCAACAATCTTGCCAGCCAGAAAAGTCCAAGAGACTCTCAGAGACTCTAAACCTGACATCATAGGGCCGCTGAGCCAACGTACCTGCAACAACTTTTCTCCAAACTGTAGGGGGGAAAATACCTCATTTATTTAAGCCAATATTGGGTAGTATTCTGAGTATTTTGACTTGGCAGCTGAAAGCATTACTAACTGATATAACCAGGCATTTGTAACATATAGTACATTACCAAAGCATACACATGGGATTCTTTTTTTTTTTTTTCCACATGGGATTCTTAATGGCACCCATTTACCCATTCATTCATTCATTCCATCAACAAACATTTCTTAAGCAGCTGCCATGTGATAATCACTGTGCTAGACACCAGAAACACAATGTTAAGCAAGACAGACACGTCTTCCTGCAGTTTGGGTGAAATGGCATGAGTTATTCAACTCAGTGGCTAACGTATAAACCGCCCTTCTCACCCCTGCTTTCAGGACAGGTTGTGTGTATGTGTTTTACACCCCAGTTCCTGTTTGTGAAGTTATCCAGGAAGTTTGGCCAGTCAGCACTACCAAGTTCCTTAAAAGATCAGGAGGAAGCTTGGTCCAAAATTTTTCAACAATTTCTAACCCCTAAATTAGGACTTTAATATGTAAACATGAAGATTTAAAGGAGGAATGATTGAAGACAATGAAATTATAGAGCATGGAGATCAAGTGAGCATGAACTTAAGAACTTTTGGGGACTCTAATCAGGGTTCTTTTCTGAAAGTTTGAAAATGAACTTTTAAAGCAAATAAAATACTGAGTGTAAACAAATGGAGTATTTTTTCAGATAGGGAGTGATGATAAATTCATGTTACAAAATCAAAACACAGATTGAAGAAATGTGGAGATCAATGAAGAGATGGCTCTAACAGGTTTCTAAGGTGTCTGTCTCTAAGTTCTGATGAAGTAATTGACATTTGAGGCTCACCATGTACCAGGCAGTATGTCTGTTGCATCTCATTTATGCCCTACGTTGACTATGGAAAGAGACATTACTGTCTCCATTTTACCAAAAAGGAAGCTGAGGTCCAGAGAGTTAGGTAACCCCATCACATAGTTAATAAGAAGTAGAGTTGATTGAACTCAGGTTTGTCTAGTGTGGAACAGCGTGTCCTCCTGCTATGCCTTACTACTTCCTTAAAGACAAAGAGGCAAGCCACTATCATCTTCTACAAATTATCCTTTTGTCCCAAAGTTGGAGACTGAATCTTGGATCCATGGACCATTAGGTTAATTCCATCTGGCATTTAGAGTCTTATTCTTGGGAATAGTTTTAAAAACAGTGTCTAACTTCTTAACAGCAGAGCCAGCAATTAAAATTTAAGTTCAAAGATCTGGACTAAATATCAGAAGGATCTTCTTTCCTCTTTTAATTTCAAAATAAATGGATTTCAGTAGAGATGTTTCCTTTCCCTTGAGGAGGTGATAGTTAATACAGGGATAAGTTGAACAGTATTTATACCCAGAGTTGACCTGGACATATATAGACAAAGGGAAATTTATCAGAGAGATGTTTTGACCAGTAATCCTTATAAACACCCCAGAAATGGTTACCCACTCTTTTGTTTGTTGAGCCATCAGTTTATATATAAGGCTAGACTTTCAGGTTTAGTTGTGTAAGCCTAACTGTCTTTTTACAGACATGAAAGTATTTTGAACTGGAAGTATCAAAACAACTATTTTGATCTTTTTCTACATGAAGATAATAGCTACTTAATTTGACCAAAAGGCATAGTTAGGGAACTTCTGGGACTTTTGTCCCATGGGGTCTTTATATACTATTATGGTTTGCAAAGCAGTTTGGAACAAATGGCATTGATGAGCCAAGCAGTCTCTGAAATAGTGAACAGGAGAAATCAGGAGAGTTGTCATATATTGGGTTGGCCAAAAAGTGCCTTTGGTTTTTTTAAGTAAAAATAAAAGACACATTTTTCATTTTCACCAAGAACTTTATTTAACAACGTATTCACCCTTTTGTTCCACTTTCTGCCACCTTCTGCCATTTTTCTGGCAACTTCATTATTCCATCTTCCCAAAACTTTTTATCATTTTGAGCAAAGAACTGTTCCAGGTGCCTTTTGCAGTCTTCCAGGGAATTGAAATTTTTTTCATTAAGAGAATTTTGTAAAGACCGAAATAAATGGAAATGCGAAGGTGCAATGTCTGGTGAATGCGGCGGATGAATCAGAACTTCCCAGCCAAGCTGTGACGGTTTTTGCCTGGTCATCAAAGAAACATGCGGTGTTGTGTTATCCTGATAGAAGATTATGTGTTTTCTGTTGAGTAATTTGGTTGCTTTTCATCGAGTGCCACTTTCAGTTGGTCTAATTGGGAGCAGTACTTGTTGGAATTAAACGTTTCGTTTTCCGGAAGGAGCTCATAATAAAGGACTCCCGTCCAATCCCACCATATACACAACATCACCTTCTTTGGATGAAAACCGGCCTTTGGTGTGGTTGGTGGTGGTTCATTTTGCTTGCCCCATGATCTCTTCCGTTCCACATTATTGTACAGTATCCACTTTTCATCTTCCCATCACAATTTGTTTTTAAAATGGAATGTTTTCATTACGTTTAAGTAGAGAATCACATGCGGAAATACGGTCAAGAAGTTTTCTCTTGCTTAACTTATGTGGAACCCAAACATCAAAGCGATTCACATAACCAAGCTGGGGCAAATGACTTTCAAAGCTTGATTTGGATGTTCTGAGTATGTCAGCTATCTCCCATTGGTATAACGTTGATTGTTCTCAATTAATGTCTCGATTTGATTGCTATCAACTTCAGCTTGTCTACCTGACTGTGGAGCATCATCCAGCGAGAAATCTCCAGCACGAAACTTCACAGACCACTTTTGACACATTCCGTCAGTCACAGCACCTTCTCCATACACTGCACAAATCTTTTTTTGCATTTCAGTTGTGTTTTTATCTTTCTTGAAACAATAAAGCATAATATGCCGAAAATGTTGCTTTTTTTCTTTCATCTTCAGTATTAAAATGGCTACACAAAAATTCACCAATTTTGATAAGTCTTTTTTTAAAATGCACACTGATATGACAGCTGTCACATAAAATCTAACAAAATTGTTTCGAATGAAGTTAACGACAATTAAGTGCTACTTTATCCATCTTACAGAAAAAAAACAAATGAACCTTTTGGCCCACCCAATACTTTTACTTTAAAAAGTGTCAACAGTTTGAAAGAGAAAATATGCCAGATTTTCCCTGGGGCCATATAGCACAATCAAATAAAGATAAATACCAATGTAATATAATTCATGAGATTTCAGTGAGGAATTATTTCCTAAGTATTTATTCATCAGCTTAGTATAAGCTCATAATAGGTAAATAAATACACTTAATTTGCTATGATTACAGTCTTGTTTGAGCTGGTCAACTACTTAATGAGACTTTTTTTTCCAGTAGACTGAAGAGATTCCTATGACACAAATTTGAACCTTTCCTAAACCATTTTATCCTTATTGTTCGACTTTAGTGTAGATGGTCCACCCTATGAAGAGTTGACACAATTAATCATCATTCTACATCAGTCCACTTTACCTTAAAGGGCAATCGATTGCTCATACAAAGAAAAACAAATTAGGCATGTCTAAGTAATCGATACTAAGAAGAAACAACTAAACTCATTTAATGATACCTAGATCCTCATAAACTGATAATTGTGGCCTAGGTGTTTTTCATTTGCAGTTTCAAATTAGTCAAAACATTAATGTCTTCTAATGTGACTTCTTAGGGATGCATCTTAATGCTAAGAACACAAAGTAAATTACTAAAAGTACATACCTTGTGACCACAAGAAATGGGATGCTGAGCTTGCCACAGCACAGTAATTGGCCATTAATATCTATCAGAAGGAAAGGGTGGGGATGGAAAAGGGAAGACTCACAGTCAGTGTTGACGGAGGGTCAGGTGAAACTAAGAAAACAATCCTTGAAGAAGCTGAAGTCAGCCTAAGCCGGACTTCCAAAATCAAATGAAAACTAAAAGTTCAAGGACACATTCTTTGAGAGTGATAGCCTTGAAAATATTTTTGTCCACCAATTCTAGCAGCATATTTTATATATTTTTGAAAACCAGTCTTCACATGTAAATGCAATGTTCCTCAGGAAGCAAAACTTCAAATACCCATTGTTACATTTCAGATAGCTGATGGACTAAACAACAACAAAAAAATTAATTAAGTGAAGAGCACCAAAAGAGTTACCAAACTAAGGTCTCTTACTTGGTGATATTATTTCTAGCTTATGAATATTTGGACCTAGTAGATAAATAAAGTAGTCTACAAAAATTTATTGAGATTTATTTTAAACGCATTATTGCAACTCAAGAGTTTTTAAAAGCTTTGTTAATTAGTATTTTATGGATCATTGTCCTTGAAGATAATTTACAGTTAGTCCTGTTCAAAGGTTGAAGAGGCATAAACTGATAAAAGGAAACCTTCCTGTGGTTGAAGGAATTAAACCACAGAAAGTTTAATCTTTTTGTTTCTGGATATATAGGAAATACATGCTCATTATAAAAGTATGTAAGTAATTATATGCTCATTATATGGAAAATTATTGAGAGGAAAGTAAAAATCACTAAAGCTAACTACTGTTATTGAATCACAGACAATTTTGATGAATTTGATCTCAGAGATCAATTAAAGCACTCATTTACAAATAAGAAAACAGACCTTAGATAGAGGTAAAGTAAGTTGCCCGAGGACACAAAGCTGCTTATTAGCAACTTTGTCTTCTGATGTCTAATCTGAACCTTGTTTCTGTTGTACCATGTTGCCCACTCTCTTCCTCCCTTTGTTCACTTTTATCTTCAGCCCCTTAAGTTCTCCTTAACCCAGTCCCCTTTCCAAACCCATGATATCCTTCATTACAAGCCCCCATCACTCAAAACTTTTCCTACTTCCAGAGGGACATGTACAGTGTGTGTGTGTGTGTGTGTGTGTGTGTGTGTGTACATAGGCAATGGACTTCTGGGATTGACTTGATATATGACGTCCATGATCACTGGGATCAAAAACCTTCTGCAGTTATTAGAGGATTAAGTAAGAAAACATCAAAGCACATTGTAGACTAAAGAGACCTATGCAAATATTAATTATTATTCTCCTAGGTAGAACATTTTCTAAATATGAAAAATTATTCTCAAAAATGCATTTCTTCTGACACTATAGAAAACCCCCAATCTCCTATACCTGATACTGAATCTGTATCTATGTTGCTTTCCAAGTAGCTTAAAAATAACCTCTTTAATCATGTAAAATCTATACTGATTAAGCCCCCTTTTAAAATTCTATTTCCCTTTACAGTTCCAAGAAACTCCTTTAGACTATTTTTGAAATAACAAAACATTTTTATAAAGCCCTGACTTTCAATACTGATTACAAAATTCAGCAGTATGCACTCTAAAAATAAAAACGGAAACCCCCCAAGTATTTTATTTTTATTTTAGTCTCCCCTTTTCATACCTAAAAGTATAAAACTGAGCTTTTCACCAACCTATTTAATGTTATTTTATCCATCTTATAGCCACACAGTGCTCTGAAAGGGGGGCTGTACTATCAGCTGGACTTGGGCAGTGGGTGCCATGCGAAAGGAATCCAACAGCTCCTGGTATTAGGCGGTTCACACCCCACCAAAGAGATGGAATTACCCCCAATTCACCCCCCCCCCCCACACACACACAGTTTTACAGTGGCCTCCACCATCAATGCTTAGTTCTAAGTCCCTACTGGTGCCTGAGTCCCCATCATCTCTAAGGGAGCCAACAGGAAGAAAAAGGCCTATTTATGCTTATTGGCATCACCTGTGTTGTCCCAAGCTTATTAGGGGGTGACAGGAAGAATAACAAAGTGGAAAGAGCAAGGGCTTTGCAATCAGTCAAGTCTAGGCTTGAACCCTAGCTCTACCCCTCTCTAACTGAGTGACCTTAGGTGAGTTATTTAACCTCTCCGAGTCTCCAGTTTCTTTATGTGTACGATGGGAATAACAATAGTATTACTTCATAGGGGTGTTGTGAAGATGAGACAAGATAATATCTCATAAGCCCCTTGTTTAGTATCTGCCACGGTGCTCCACATACATGGTGCCTTTTGTTATACATGCAGCTCAATGCAGATAACAACGCAGTGAAACTTTTCTGGCAGACATCCTTGGGAGGACCTTCTTATTGTATTTTATTTTTTATTTATTTATTTTTTAAAATAAATTTATTTTATTTATTTTTGGCTGTATTGGGTCTTCGCGGCTGTGCGCGGGCTTTCTCTAGTTGTGGCAAGCAGAGGCTACTCTTTGTTGCGGTGCACAGGCTTCTCATTGTGGTGGCTTCTCTTGTTGCAGAGCACGGGCTCTAGGCACACGGGCTTCAGTAGTTGTGGCACGTGGGCTCAGTAGTTGTGGCTCACGGGCTCTAGAGCACAGGCTCAATAGTTGTGGCGCACGGGCTTAGTTGCTCCGTGGCATGTGGGATCTTCCCGGACCAGGGCTCGAACCGTGTCCCCTGCATCGGCAGGCGGACTCTCAACCACTGCGCCACCGGGGAAGCCCCTGTATTTTAAATTATCCTTAAATGATGAAATAATAACTCTAGTCAGTATTTTCTAATTGCATCAAAGAAGAGGGCTGTGTCCAGGGCGCATGATAAAGGTCTTCTTTATCATATTAGGGTCTTCCTTATTACGGGGTCTGTGTGTGCACAAATTCAAGGGACCCAAGATGAGGGATACCATTAGTCAGGATTTTATGACTGTGAGACACCATTATCTTTTACTATGCTGCACTCATAATTGACATGTTCTAACAATTGGGCATCTTACGAAACCCTTAAGGAACAAATTAACAGTATGGAAGTAGTATTTGCTGAAACAAAAACAAACAAACAAAATAGAAGAGCAGGACAACGATCACATCAGTAAAAGATTGGAGTGAGGAGGGGGCTGGAAAACAGGGACTCTTGCACTGGACACATGGACTGTGTCACAAAGGGAACATTCAGGAACTCTGAAATTTTTGCTAAGAGTCCAGAATGCAAGCGTCATGCATAAGTGTATGGCCAGCTTAGTGGGAATCATCTTCAAGGTGCTGCTTAGAAACAGGATGCAGTGTGGAGTGTCTGAGACAGATGATTAAGGATATGAGCGTGTGTGACCCGGGAACTCTGCTCAGATGGGTGAGGCCCTCTGTGCTGTGAGGGGCTTGCAAGCAAATGATGCAATTGAAACGGGCTCCAAGAAGATCAATTAAAATCTTGAGAAATCAGAGAAATCCATCCCTGTTTTTTTAGCCTGAGGAAGGCAAGGCTGGGTAAGGCCAATCAAGGTTTGGAGAATGTGAAGGTAATATTGTGGTGATGCTAAGTGTCTGCCTTCTGTTTCTAAAGACAGCATACAAGAGAATGGGCCTTACATTGTAACATGAGAGAATTAGATTAGACAGCAAAAGAAACTACATATGGCAAAAGTTGAGAGACTGAAACATTTATTAAATGAAATTTGGAGGTATTTTCTGGCTGCACGTGGAGAAACTAAACAGTAAATTTTGTGCCATGATTTTTGAGTTTTCAATGAGTGTGATGGACAAGATATCTCTTTTCCTCTTTCCAAATCCTTTCTTTTTTTAAGATTTTCTATATACATTTATCCCAATGAATACTACTACTGAAAAATGGCAAACTTTCCATATATGAATACATTTATTTTTTTAAGAAATTGAGGTAAACTTCACATAACATAAAATTCACCATTTGAAAGTATACATTTCAGTAATTTTTAGTACATGCACAATGTTGTACAACCATCACCACTACCTAGTTCCAGAACATTTTTATCACACCAGAAGGAAACCCCACACCCATTAAGCAGTCTCTACCCATTCTCCTCTTCCCCAAACCCCAGCGCCTGACAACCACTCATGCTTTCTGTCTCTATGGATTTGCCTTAGGAATATATTTCTTTTGGAATCTTCTGAATTCTGCATTTAATTTTACAACTGGAGGCTGCAGACTACTGAGTGTATCTCTGTGTGTGTATGAGAGAGACAGAGAGAGAGAGGGAAATGGAGAGAAAGGGAGAGAGACGGAGAGAGAGATGAGAGGTCAGCATTCATGAGAACCTTTGCAAGGTCAAATCTATTTGAAATATTCAAACAAAATGCAAACGTAGAAGGATACTTATTTTTCAATTAGATGTCCATAACTTAAATTAGATGTCTGAAGGTAAATTTCTCAAGGATCCAGTAAGTTACAGGTTGGAGAATCGTCAAACTGTTCTTGAGATATGCCTGCAGCATTGAGAAAGGCTTTTGAATGGCAACGTGGCTTTATCACTCCTATGTTAGGCTAAAAAGTTTCAGACCCAACAGAAGCTCTGTCCTGGATCTGAGCTCTTCCTGTAATAGCTGATGATAACCCTATTATTTTTCTTTAGAGCAGTGTAGTGGTGTCCATTGCTTAATCCGCATTTATTTGTCCTGGTGAGCACATCAGATACAGCAGAGGAAACTTAGGATGCCTGACGGGTAAGTGAAAAAGCAACTTAAAAATGAAATAGTAAACCTCTTTTATTTTGCAACCATAAATACTTATTAATTTTAAATTAAAATGCACATTTTATTCTGGCTGTAATTTTTAAAAAGTTAACCTATTTAACTTAAAAACTTGGAGAATGAACTAGAAAATGGTTTTTAGGGCATCTGTTTTTTTTTGTAAACTGATTTAAAACTTGCATGGCTTCCTTAGTTATGATTACATTGACGGGAAGGTTGTGTTGTCTGAGTTCTGGAAAAAATACATATGACTTTTGAAAGTAATCTTAATTTTCAGCCAGCCAAGTCATTCCTCAGAAGGAGGAATAGCCAGTTGGGTCTTGTGATTTAAGTGGTGCTTTGTAATCTAGACTGTCAAGGCCAGGAGATTACTGTCATTTTGCATTTTGCGTGTATTTTGAGGATTTTTTATTCCATTTTCATTTTCAATTCCTTTCCATTTTATAAGCCCCAACTAATATATCTTGACTTTTCCCATTAATAAGGACTTAGGATTCCCCTACCAAAGCGCAAACACATTACTAGGTTTGGTGTTATGGATCTTGCTTGTTTTCTTTCCAAATTTTCTTTTCCACAAGCTTCACTATAGTCTCCCACCTGTTCTTTTTGCCGCCATTCTCTCAGTTTTGGTTTCTGAGGACTCCTTGGTGACAATGGAAAACAGAGTCTCCACAGTACATTTCGAGATATACATGACTTAGTTACTATTCCCACAAACATTTCTCAGACAGTGTGGACCGGAAGAAATTTTTTTTTTAACGAACTGAATCTCCTTTAAGCTACCTGGAAGTTGGGGGCAGCACAGCACTCCCCTTATGGCAAGTAAAAATTAATGTAAAGCACTTGGAGGTCCTTGTTGCTGAGATATTCTGTGGCAAATATTATCTTTTGTGCCTTGCTTGAGGACCTGTCCACAAAATTCATCTCCAGTAAGAGGTTGCCATAATGTGGAGGGGTTTGATTCCTCTGTTCCCTCCTTCTGCAGGTGGCTCATATGAGTATGCCTTGGTTTACTTCTCAAGGACATGTGGATACATGACCCTGTTCTCCAATTTCAGACAACAAACCAAACTTCTCCAGGAGAGAAGAGAAAGGACTTGAAAGTGTTTTGAAAGAAAGGAAAAAAAAAGAAGGCTTGAAAAGGACAAAGGCAGTTAACAGCAGTACCTAAACTGTAAATCCCCTATCTCTGACCTCCAGACCACATCCCAACTGAATCCAGCTGCACCCCACCCCTCGAACTCTGCGGCTCCTAATTGCCAGTCTAGATAACAGGGCATATATTCCCGTGTGTCTCCTTTCACTACTGGGTGTCAGTCTGGCCTGTGCTCAGGGTGTGGAATCTCGTTGGAGTTTCAATGTGTAGGATCCAGTCCCCCGGTTTTGAGGAGATTGAGAAGGGTAAGGTAACGAGGGGGCTATAGGGACTCCAGGGGTTCTGGCACAGAGGTGGTAGGGGTGGAGGTGGAGGAGTCAAGGAAGGTTCAAGTCTGGTGTTCTTCAGAGTCATTCACTGGCCCCTCCAGGAGGCCACCGAATGGCTTTATCTGGACAGGGACACAACTGGGATAACCGGTATTCCTGGTAACTGCCTGTGCTATACTAAGCCACTTGGAGGAGAGGTGGGGAAGGGACGCCTGGGTGCGGGCGAGGGCCAGAGGGCGCTGAGAGAGAAGGAAGGTTGGTAAAGGAACCGCTTGGGCTGCTTCCTCCTGGTTGCATCTTAAGGAAGGATTTGGAGACCCTAGCTCTGGGCTAGAGCTGGGTGCCTGAGTCGCTGCGGGACTTAACCTTTCCAAGGCTCCGTTTACTCCTCTGAAGAGGGCTGTACTCTGATCTTTGCGCCCCTTCCTGCCCTTTGATTCTGGCTCTTTGAGGGAAGCCCCGCTATGCAGTCCTGGGAAGAAAAGACATTCTCTGCCGCAGGCGGGCCGGAATGGGAAGGCCAGGAAAGCGGCCACTGTGACACGGATTATATTTATTTAGATACCTATATTAAAAATGATTTTCGTTAACAAAACAAAAAAAAGGATGTTCCCCCACCCCCAAGCCTGGGCTGGCGCTTTGCACGACGACCGTTGGCAGCCGCCCTCTCCCCGACTGGCCAGGCAGCTGGTGCGAAGAAGCGCGGCTCGGCCCCGGCCTTGCCGCTCGCCTCTTCCCGCCGCCCCGCCGGCTGGGCGCGCGGTCCTGCCCTTCCCGGCCGCCCGACCTCCCCGATCTCTTCTCGCGGCCTCCCGGAGGGCGGAAAACCCGGCGAGCAGAGTTCGTCCGGCGACGGTCCCCGCAGGCTCGCGGGTTGCTCGCGGCCAGTCGGACCCTTGCGCCGCGGGCGGGCGGCGACTCCTGGCAAGGGCGTGGAGGGCGGCAGGGCCCCTGGCCTCGCGCTGCGGGGACGCCCAGATGGCCCTGAGAGGGAGGGGCGGCCCGAGCGGCGGCGGCCGGAGCTCCGCCCCAGGCCTCGTATAAGGGCCGGCCTGAGCCGGGCCTGCGGAGGCGGCGGCGGCGGCGGCAGCACACACAGGGCGCCCGACGCAGCTCGGCCGGCCTGTTGAGCCTTCCCACCCGCTTCCATAAGGCTTTGCCTTTCCAACTTCAGCTACAGTGTTGGCTAAGTTTGGAAGGAAGACCAAAAGAAGACCCCCGGGCTGTTTTCCTTTTGTTTTTTTGTGTTTTTTTTGGTATAGTCGTCGTCAGAGGCTTTTTGCACAGAGCTGTTGTGTTTTCAACGGTGCTCTCTTCAGTTCCTTGCACTCCTCTTAAGCACCTCAGCAGGAGCGGCAGCCGTAGCAGCAGAAGAGCAAGCGGGGGGCGCCTGGTGTCATGACCAGGGCAAGAGAGCAAAACCGCCTGGGAAGATGCTGTGGTGAGTGGACCGAACGCATGTGGTAGAAACAGGTTGCGCAGTGGAGACCGGCACCTCCACGCAGGTTTTGGAGGAATGTGGCTCAGCTGTTAACCAGTGTGATTAGTAGCTCGTTCGACTCATATTTTGTTGGGGGTTAAGGAAGAAAGGCATTTCAAGGTATGGGAAAAGGGGCGTGCACACAGGCAAGGATGGAGAAGTAGACTGGGTAGTTTGGATTATCTTGTCAAAAATAAAATGGAGTTAAAGAATGTTGAAACAAGAGCTTTTTTCACTGTATGTGGAGTTATGCAGTTATTGACCAAGAGGTCGTGCTGAATTTTTCATCGACCCATCAATTTCTAGGTGACTTGATGAAATGTACATGGTTTGCCCCACAAAGTAGTTTTTAATAATTATGTTTAATAAGGACAAATGAGTAAGCATTCCAATCTCAGCTCACTCAAGTGACTAAATACGCTTTTTATCTGCCTACTGTGTGTCTTTGCAGGATCCTTAGCAAACTACCTGATCTCTGCAAAATTCCTTCTCTACCTTGGTCATTCTCTATCTACATGGGTAAGTGAAAATCTACAGTAATTCTTACAACATGCTTGCACAATTTCTTGTTGCCTCTCATTTGGGCCAGTTGTATTAAGCTATCTTGCAGTTTTGTCATGCAGCTAAAGAAATAAATCAACCAAACATACATGCTCTAACAAAAAAGTTATTTTCACCAGAGATATTTTCCCATAGGTGTTAGTAAATGCTATTAATTATTGAGCTATCATACTTTATGTAGACTGGCAGCTATCCAAAAACAGGATTAACAAGGACAGGACTGTTTGCATTGTTTGTAAATTGTATTTTGCATTACAAGGGTTAATAAATGGTAATATCTGCTACTAAGAATGGATGGATGTCTCATAGACCTTCTATTTTTTCACATTTTAAGATATTTCTCTGTTTTCTTCTTTTGTTAAAATTATAAGTTCCAGCCAACTGCGCTATGAAAATACAGTAGAATAGTGGAGTGACTGAGTTAGGCTAAAAATAGCATTCTAAGGTTAATTTAAATATAATTGACCCCAAGAACAAATATCTGAGTGGTGAAAATTCTGGTCTTTTAAAATGTTATCTGTAGCTAGATATGTATGGGGCATCTCAGTCTATCTTAAAAACCATCATCCAACGAAAATCAGCAACTGACTCATAAGTCTCCCTCTGACTTCTTCCATGGTCTTGGAAGAGTCCCAGTGTTTCTGTGGGCCTGGATTCCTCCATCAACACTCCTCAACCCAAAAGAATAATCCCCAAGGGATGCTAGATGTGTATTTAATTAATGATGATTAGAATCTTTTAAATTAAACAATTGGTCTTACTGTTTAAAAGCAATAAACCTGTGTAAATTCTATTCATGCCTCATGTATGATATTTAATTTAAAAGAACCGTAAGTAAGGGGAAAGAATTTTGAGAGTAAATTTTGTGAATGTTATTTTCTTTTTAAACTGGAAACTTCTTTTGGATCGTTCTTAAGACATGAACGCAAACTATTGTATGAGGAAACCTGTACCCATGCCCTTGGGAAATTATTAAGCTAAGTTATCAGCTCTTTAAGAAATAGCAGTTCAAAGATGGCTTTTTTAGAAAGGCCAGCTTCTTTCTCCCCAGAGGCTTAGACAGGGATGACTCTGCAAATACATGTAAACAAGGTGGACTTGGCGTGAGTTTCTTTTCCAATAACTGATGATTCTGAATAGAAATTGAGTGAAACTACCCTTAATTAATTTAAATCCAATTAAATTGTTCTTCCAATTTAATTCAGTAAGTATTAAGTATTTTAAAAAACCCAGTAAGTGATGGAGATAGTATCTGAAATTCTCACCTTGTGGTCTGGACCTATCTCTTAGGGGAAGAAGGTGCCTAACTTCCAAACACTGATTAAGTTTAAGGTTTATGCGACCTTTCGTTATTAGGTTGGCAGGTCAGATTTGCCAAAGGAGTGGAACTGTGGTTGTTCCAGGAGGATCTTTTTTGTCATGAATGGAAAACACAAGAAAAGTGACAGATGCTTACTCCAGTCTTACAGTAAATTGAGCAAAAGGAGTTCTTGTGGGAAACTTGGATTAAAACAAAACAAAACAAAACACAGCAATTGTAGTCATGTAAGTTGTAGTGGATTTTCACTTATTATAGAGGAGTATAAAAGAGGAATGCTCTCTAATTCAATCTTTTGAGTTTTGTCTCCTGTTTGACACTTTGCCTGATTTTATTACAACAAAAGATGTCTGCTTATTTATTATATATGTATATACATACATATGCATGCCTATCTATGCATTACCCTACTGACTCTGCCGATCCATGGTTTCCTATACACTTGAGTATAGAGGTGTTAGGGTAGAAGGTTATATTGCATTAGGTTTGTGTGAGGTTGAATACTTTTTATTTCTGACTTCATTTCTTTCTGCCAGTGGATCAATATATTTTACTCTATACTACTGGAATACAAAGTATGGTAAGAAGTGGATCCTGTCATCAGGGAGCTTATAATATAATTCAGGTTGGGCTTTAAAAAAAAATATCTAATTACAAAAGAATAACTAACAGTGTAAGGCAGTGAAAAAGGGTGGCCAGTGCTGATATCTTATGCATTATGCTATGGACTGTCTCCATTTATATGCCATATGTCTGCATGGTGCCAGATCTTACTTCCTTGGGTTTCTCTCATAGGGTCTTTAACTACTTCATGCAAAATGCCACCTTCCTGCCCCACCCTACTGCATTTTTCCTCATAGCATTTATACCACCTGACCTATTCTAGATTTGTTTTTGGTCTCTGTTCACTGGGATGCAAGCAGCATGAAAGCATGAATCTTGATTTTTGCGCACTGCTGAATCTCTAGTGCCTGCAGTATTGTTGAGTACATAGTAGCCTCTCAAAAAGTATTCAGTGCATTAATGACTGTGATCATTCATTCACAGACATTCATTTGGCCTTTGGCTCTCAGTGCACTGGAGGTAGATGAACATGTAAACAAATCTTCAAAGTATGATGAGAGCTTGTGGGTGGGCAGTAAATGGATGTTAGGAAGGAATGGCTGGGTGGGCCTGAGGTTGCACTTAGTCAACCTTTACAGAGTTTACCTGATTCTTGGGCTTTGTGAGTGTAGAGTCTGTTACTTCTTAAAGCCTAAACCCTTTGGAAATTGGGGCAAGTGGAGCAGTTTTTGTTTGTTTGCTTTTTAATTAATTTATTTTATTTTTGGCTGCACTGGGTCTTTGTTGCTGTGCACGGGCTTTCTCTAGTTGCGGCGAGGGGGGGCTACTCTTTGTAGCAATGCTCAGGCTTCTCATTGCAGTGGCTTCTCTTGTTGCAGAACACAGGCTCTAGGTGCGCAGGCTTCAGTAGTTGTGGCACGTGGACTCAGTAGTAGTGGCTTGTGGGAACACAGGCTTAGTTGCTCTGTGGCATGTGGGATCTTCCCGGACCAGGGCTCAAACCTCTGTCCCCTGCATTGGCAGTTGGATTCTTAACCACTGAGCCACCAGGGAAGTCCCAAGTGGAGCAGTTTTATTCCTGTCCATCAAGGAGGAGGCGTGCCATACAGGCATAAGCAAGAGAGAAAACTTTCATTTCGTAGCACTTGTTTCAAGTCCTGCTTTAAAGCGAAAAAATAAAACAACAAAGAAAGAAAGAAGCACCTACTGTATAGCACAGGGAACTATATTCAATATCCTGTGATAAACCATAATGGAAAAGAATATGGAAAAGAGCACATAACTGAATCACTTTGCTGTACACCAGAAACTAACACAACATTGTAAATCAACTATACTTCAATAAAAATAAATTTTTTTCCAAAAGGAAGAAGCAATAGTAGTGGGATAATATTTCTTATTCTTTATGTTAAGAAAGAGGAAATTCACTCATGGAGGCAACCTATCATTTGAGGCATTCATATGTTTTTGTCTTTTCAGAGGAATAGAGATTAGGATAAAGTACCTCCCCTCACCTCATGCCATTTTATTCTAATCAAATCTAAATTTGTTTCTCATGTTAAAGATTAAGAAAATAGCTTAATTTGTTATTCTTACTGACATTTTTTTTTTTTTTTTTTTTTTTTGCGGTACGCGGGCCTCTCACTGTTGTGGCCTCTCCCGTTGCGGAGCACAGGCTCCGGACGCGCAGGCTCAGCGGCCATGGCTCACGGGCCCAGCCGCTCCGCGGCATGTGGGATCTTCCCAGACCGGGGCACGAACCCTTGTCCCCTGCATTGGCAGGCGGACTGTCAACCACTGCGCCACCAGGGAAGCCCCAATTCTTATTGACATTTTTATCTTAATGTGTGAACTTGTCTTTTTGTTGGTTACAAATTGTATGTGTATATATATTTTTAGTCATTTAGTACAAGGGTATTTGAAATGTAATTCCAACATAAATGGAAAAGATTTCTATTTTCAAAGCAAACTTTAAAAAGCTGTCCCAGAAATATGAATTATGGTACTGATTAAGCGTCAAACTTCTTGAACATTCATGGAGCAAATCTAACGTAGCAGAACAATATAGTTCATAAATAAGTCTTATTCTGTACTCATTTACAGCCGGGATCCACTGCATATCCACTCCTTTGTTGATTCCGCAGTTATTTGTTGTGTTTCTACTCTGGGCTGTGCACTGTGCTGAGGGTTGAGAGTGCAGAAGGTTCTAGAGCTCACATTCCAGACCATCGAGTGAGAATCAGTCTTTCAAGTATGGTATTTCCACTGGCTTCCAGTGTCTGTTTTAACGTTTACTTGGCCATGTTCACCCTATCCCTCAAGGCCCTAATCTTATGTTAATTTTAAATTGTGGTTCTAAACAATGTTCATAATCCTCTACACCAAAGTTTCTGTACCTTGGCACTATTGACATCTTGGGTTGGATAATTTTTTGTTGTGGGGGACTGTAGATGCCAATAGTAAATCTATCCTCGCAGATGTGACAACCCAAAATAGCGCCAGACATTGCTTAGTGATCCCTAGAGGGTAAAATCACCCCCCACTTGAGAAATACTGGTGTACATGAAGTTTATTGTAAATGATTGCTACAGAATATGCGCATCAGTTTAACTTTGGATGCATGAGATTGTTGTCTTGCCTTTATTAAATGCTTAAAAGCATTTGCCATACTAGGATAATACTTTGCTCCTTATACGTTAAATTTTTCAGGAGGATGTTAAGAGACATTGGAAAGAACTAGGAGTGTAGTACTTCTTCCAATCCATAAGGAGCCTAGCCTGGGAATTTAGTTTCCTGTAGTGATTTCTTAGGGATAGGTTATGATAGAACATTGTTGTCCTGTTTTAGGTTAACCTAACAAGTCAGGGATGGAGCCTAAAAGCTCATAACAAGGTCCATTATAGATTTCTTACACATTAATTTGCCTGACTCATTTAAAAGCTTCTGTTATTCCACATTTTGCAGCAATGAATTCCAAAATTCCCTATATACTCTGGAGTGAAGAAATAGTTTTTTTCCCCTTTCAAAACTCATCTGTGTCGAAAATAACTACTGTGTCGAAAATAACTACTGTGTCGAAAATAACTAAATAACTACTTATGTATTGATTTCTAACATCTTCATTCATATGGTGCCAGAATTTGCACATATTAACTTCATCTTTCTGATTGTTCTGCTGTTTTATGACTTTGAAATTTATTTATGAAAATAGAACATAGATTTTAGAATGTTAGAGGTAAAAGAAACTTGAGAGGTCATATAGTCCATTCTTACCATTTGGCTCTTTCTTGACATTCAAGGCATAACTGATATTTGTAAACTATACTTGTTTCATTCTGGTTCAATAACAAACTCCTTTATGCCTTTCAAATCAGGATAGGTAAATCCCAGGCCTGGCTAGAAACCTGATACAAAAAGGAACAGGTTTTATCTCAAAAAAACCTCCTTGGGCTTGGAAACTATTTTTTTCTAGAATGATAGGGAGTACGTTTGTTTCATTAACATTATGCTTTTTTCGGGTTTACTTAGTATCTGGGCAAGAATATTTTCCATTGTGCCAGGACAAACAGTTTTAACACCTGACTGCATTCAATCCATAGAGGAATTGTTGACTTTGAGAATCTCGTAATGTAGCCGGAAAGTGCCCTTTTGTTAAGGAAGCAACTTCTTGAGTATAATTGACTAGCAACGTACAACATTTTATCAGAACCTTTTATCTTCTCTTATTCAAGGGGGATCGGATGTGGCACTTTGCAGTGTCTGTGTTTCTGGTAGAGCTCTATGGAAACAGCCTTCTCTTGACTGCAGTCTACGGGCTGGTGGTGGCAGGGTCTGTTCTGGTCCTAGGAGCCATCATTGGTGATTGGGTGGATAAGAATGCCAGACTTAAAGGTGAGTGGTGTTATAAAAGCCTTTGTGTTTGTGGGACTAGTGCCTGAGCTAGAGAGAAACCTCTGTGACTAACCCACTTTGCGTCTGCAGCCGCCACCTGAGTGATGGGGTGCTCAGTGGCAGTACCTCTGCATGGAGGGTCCTGGGGCTCCTGCCCAAAGTTGGGATGCCAGGATACTGAGTTTATAGATTTTGTGGGGTATCTTTTTTGGCTGTTCGTAAATTACAAATGTTAATGATTAACACTGTGGCACTTTTCTGCGAACCATGTTAAACATTAAGAGTTTACCTAACTCTGGCATCCTTTAACCATGACTTGCACTGGAGTTCGTTTAATGTGACGTTCCTGGGACAGCTTTAACATCTATCCTCTGGGTTACTGTGTTTTATATAGGCAGGTATGTAGGGGAAGTGAAAACAATGGATTCAGAAAAGAATACCTGAGTCTGGATCACAGAGAGCTGAATTATACATTTTTGAAGAAAAAAGAAGAAGTGATAATATATTAACATTTATTCTAGAGCATTAATACTGAAATCATTAAGTATTGTACAGGAAAGAGAGAAAGTGAATGAACAGTTTAATTATTCAGAATATAAGGGCAATTTGGATAATAATTCAGGGCAAAATTTTCCTTAGTTCCTCAGTTGATAATGCTAAGACCTGGCCATGTCTCTCCTAGACACTGGGGAAAGACTGAGGTATCTGTTTCTCTCAGTGCAGGATAACTGCCCCCGGATAGAGAGCAACTGGATTATCAAATTCCAGGACTGGATGCTATTAGTAAAATGGCCAAGATGGACATTTTTCTATTTTGAGAATCGATAGACCAAAACACATATAGAAAAAGGTTTTGTATCCTGGAAAAACAATTTCTACTTCTTTACATCATTATACATTATACATAGGAACGTGGGAATGTTATACATAGAGACCTTTAACCTTATGACTGTTGAGCGCTGAAATTGTAGTTTAGGATAGAATGTTGAGTTGGATGAAGAAGAGTGTGGTGGGATAGCAATCTTGCACTTATCCTATGTAATCAACTCATGTGACAACCTCCAGGAAAATCTTCTTTGATGTCTCTAGGCTGAGTTAACCAGAGACATTTTTTTTTTCCTGCACTCCCATGAAGCTTTGTTAATACCTCTGCTATTGCACTTATGCTCTTATAATTATCCTTTCACATGTCTACCTTTCCTCTGGTCTGTGAAAGCCAAGAACCTCATTCAGTTGATATTTAATAGCCTTGTGCAATGAATGAATGAGTTATATGTTGGGATTTTATTTCAAATTAATTTCAGAAAGCAGTTTGTTTTGTCTCAAGGCTTTGATATAATGTTCCAAGCCAGAATGAGCTTTACTGTCCTTAAAGGCAAGAGCTGTAATTATACCTTACATATACAACCCTCTATATTTTTCAAAGTGCTTTCAAAGTATTTTATTTGAGCATCAAAATGACCCCGTAAAGTAAGGAAGGCAGGTATGTATTATATCCTCGCCTTATAGACACAGACATAAGAGATATTAAGTATTCTTCCCTAGATCATCTTCCCTCATGAGTGGCAGAGAAAAGACTACAAGGTGTCCTTACCTGGTATCCTAACCTGTCCTTATGCCAGCCCTTTATCTACATGGGTGCCTCAGTCTCAGAAAGTTGGCATTTTCTGTGAGAAAAGGTGTAGTTTAGAATTTCATAACAATGCAAATAACTTTAGTAAAAGGAACACACTGCTGCTTTATTCTTGGCAATTTTTTATATGTCCTTCCTATTTATCCATACGATCTTACCAAGTTCAGCCTGCCATCTAGGAGGTTATGGATTCCATGACCTCTTACTTAACCTCCTCCATAACCTCCTACATGTTCTTATTTTTGCCTAAGCTACAAAGCCCTGAAAGGTGGATCTTTTTTATGTAGTTAATATAGTTCTGTTTATGACAGTAAACTTTAAAGTGAATAAACTGTGAAAATGAAAATGTGGTCATTATGAATGGCTTCAACTAACAGGAAAAATGAGGGGTAGTTCTTTATTCTGTCTGCAAGTTTTACTGGTCTGATGTGGTATGCTGGGCCCTACTGGAAATAGTTGAGGCAGAATTTACTTCAGGAATATTTTTATTTCTTGTAGTAATTTGCATATGCATTAATACAGTAGAACAGTGATGTATGGATAAAAACATCTCCTTTGAGATGTTTTGGTGTATGAACACTTTGTTTCTCTCTCTGTATAGTGGCCCAGACTTCACTGGTGATCCAGAATGTTTCGGTCATCCTGTGTGGAATCATCCTGATGATGGTTTTCTTACATAAAAAAGACCTTCTGACCATGTACCATGGATGGGTTCTTGTAAGTTCTCAACAAGATTCTTGATGGTAGAAAATTGAATGTCTGTTATTGGTAAAAGATGAAAACTCTTTAAGGGAGTGTCTTTTCACAAATAGGGCCTGTTAATTTTTTTTTTTAATAACTGTATATTTACAAATTTAAAGATACCAGAAATACATGGAAGTCAGAGAAAAAACCAGCATGGAAATTAGAACATGTTCAGAATGGAAAGATAATTTTTAAAATTTAAACATAGCATGTCAAAACCAGTAGGATACTTCTTTTTGTAATATTTGAAGATAATTTTATTAGTAGTATTACTAAAGAACAGTGATTATTTTCAGTCTGTAGTCAAAGTATTTCCTTCCCCTTTGTTGAATGATTATTGTGTGTAAGTTGTATTAGATGCATTTGAATGATAGAAAAATGATTCAAGTGTGGATCCTGTAGGGAGATTAGATGTGACACATAATAACTATGATACATGGTAGCATGATTAAGTGCCTTCGAGAAAAATGGAGTTCTGGGTTGGCCATTTAGGTGGGCCTTGAAAATAGGATGTTATTCTCCCAAGATTTCATTATGAAATATTTCAAACATTCAGCAAAGTTAGAAGAATTCTCCACTGAACACCCATATACGTACCACTTAGTTTCTACTTCTGCCATTTTATTATACTTGCTTTATCATATATTTATCCATTGGCACATCCATCTTCCCATCAATCCCTCTTCGTTTTTAAAATTTATTTTTGGAATGATGGACTGGCATTCATAAAGGCATGAAAATAGGGGAAGCAGTTTCTCTGAGTGATGGATGTATGCAACACACAGAGAAGGTTTGAAAAGTGTAGGAAGGAGAGTTTCTATTGTCAGACTGAACTTGGACTTTATATACATTATGAAAATAATGTGCTATAGACCAAGTTTCTCTATGAGAGTGTATGTTTGTTTTTGTAATATAAGAAATTATGAAAATAGTATTACATTTTTCATTTTTTAAATGCAATTTCTCAGAAACATGTTCATGTGTAAAATAGAGCATGGAATGCAGTGTAAAGACAATGTGCTGCACTTGATTTAAAACTGATATACAG